>NW_023331822.1:0-33553 GCF_011100685.1 Canis lupus familiaris | reverse complement strand
AGACCGTGCTTAAAATTGAAAAATAAAATCAAACAATATAAGATAAAAGCATAATTATGTAACATTAAAGACAGAATATTTTGGTAACTTGAACATTAACTTGTCATAGATTATTATTTGAATGACCAGGGTGTTTTAAATCTTAAAGAAATGTACAAGAAAAGAGAAAATATTCATTGGTTATTATCTAACACTCGTATGTGCCTGTTTCTTTCTTTTTTTAGATTATTTTCATATATTTATTCTTTCATTCACTCATTCTTATCACTTACTGCATAGGTATGGTTCTTTTTTCCCCAACAACAGCATGAATCCCTTCTAAGTAGAAAGGATTTATTAGGGCACTAAGTGGCTTAAAGAATTTCCTCTCTTAGCAAAAGTACCAAATTTGGATGCTAGACAGCAGGAAAATTGCACTTGGGACAGAACTTTATTACTGTTTCTAGTGAAAACACCATTGTGGCTTCTGCTTACCACTTAATATGCTATGGATCAAATATCTGACAACTACAACAAACCTGAACCAGATACCAGCCATATGCTCTTCCAGATATACTCTCAGCCTTTTCCACTTTGCTCTCTGCCCCCAAAAGGTTGATCTCCCAGATTCTATTAACAAGCCAATGACACATACGAATGCTCCTTGGATGAGCCAGTGGGGATACTGGGAGAAGATTGGAGAGAAGAATAAGTGAGTTTACGCATTTATTCATTTAGGTCCCATGTTCTGGTAGGTTGTCTCAGGATTACTGTGTTCTCCTAGGCAACTTGCCCTACACAATTCTTTCTCCTTTTCTACACCAGTAGAATATCCACTTTTCATTCTCCTGGGATAGGATTAGAGGGCATCCCTACTGCTGCTAGACCAGGGTTCTTGCTGTATTCATTAATATCTCCAACATACTACACAGACCTTTACCAAGGGTGTCTTTATAAATAGATAGAGTGTCCTTTGTTTCCTGTTGAGACTCAACACTTACCAAAATAATATTTGCATTTTTGTTATTCAAGACCTGTTTTATAGCTACTCCAGAAAATCAAAATTCTCCCCTACAGAATACTCTCTCCCTGCACTCAAGCTACACACTATATAACTTATTTCCACATTCCAAATCTCAGCTGTAAATCTCAGCTGACAAATCTCAGATAATATGAAGAACATTAGATTCAAGGAGTTTGAGAAATTAAATTTAAGTCTCCACAATTCAAGAAAGTACACCAGATATCGGTGGATATTGCATGAGCCAGCATACCATTATCTACTTTCAATACTGATATTTACACATAAAAACTTATGAAATGTTGACCTATGAAGTGAGTAGTAGTGTTTGCTACAACATATATATATATATACTTCATCTGTGTCGTTTTATACAAATATTTAGATTCGTAATCAAAGAGAACAACTCAATAGTAACCCAGAACATGCAGGTATCATCAATAGTACAAATAGTTTAAAAGATCAGGTGAATATTTGTGTTGTAAATTATACTCAATATATTTTCATATATGCAATAAATACAACTGAAGTTTATTCTACCAAATACATCCTCAAAAACATAGATATGACACAAGTCCCATGTCCCCTGTGAATTTCATAGGTGCAGAAAATATTAGACAGTGAAAATTAGATTGTGGTCAAAAAGAACATGCCCAGGCTGTGGTAGATTTTTAAAATGACCACAATCCTTCATTTGAAGAGTAAGCATCTATTTCTCCAGCTCTTGAATATGAGTGAGCTTTGTGAATTGCTTTGGCTGAGAGGATATAAGCAAATTGTGGCACAAGCAAAGGTCTAAAAAGCCCTTCCATACTGGGACTTGCCCATTTGCCACTCCTGGAATCTCTTGCCACCATCATCATGTGAATAAGCCTTGGCAAGCCTGCTATATGACAAGAGACACATGACTTCATTATACCATCTGTTCAGTTAACAGCAAGCCAATCACCAGACAAGTTTGTGAGGCGATTCTGGATAAGCTAGCTCCCAACCAACCTGCCAACTAATAGCAGATAAATGAGCTAGCTAGCCCAAGTGAGATGAGCCAAGCTCCCCTGGATCAAAAGAGCCACCACTGAGCCCAGCCCAAACTGCAGACCTACAGAATTATAAGCTGAAAAAGAAAATAAATAGAATTTTTAAAAGGTTAGTTTTTCAAGCCACTAAGTTTTGGGTTTTTTTTTTTTTTATTTTAACACAAACAAGTTAATTGATATATAAAAAGATATCTAGAAGGAGAATGTTGCTGTTGACTAGCCTAAAATATATAGCATTTGACGTGAGACTGGGCAGGAAACAAGCCGCAGAAGCAGTGAGGAAACTTGCAAAGGCTGATCCATACTACATAGTAGAAGAACAAGTGGCAAAACTGTCACCTGTAGTTATAAGGGAGACACAGAATTTATCTGGTAAGTTTGTTCATGACAAGATGGTTTCCAACCACAATGTTTCAAGTATAAGTTGGCTTCTTTTAGGATAGGCCTAGGACAAGGTATGGGAAGAGAAAGAGATGCTAAAAATAAACTGTTTTCAGATAGAATTTTTTTTTTTTTTCAGACAGAACCTAAAAGGAAACTAAAGGGGTAGGACAAATTGGGCTACAAAACAAAATTGTTTCTCATTTCCAGTATCTCCAAATCTCCAACTAGCAAATTATTCTTTCTTTCTTTCCTTTCTTTCTTTCTTTCTTTCTTTCTTTCTTTCTTTCTTTCTTTCTTTCTTTCTTTTTCTTTCTTTCTTCTTTCTTTGTTTCAGGTGTATAATTTAGTGATTCATCACTTAGATACATCACCCCATTGCTCTTCCCTTCTCAATAGCCATCACCCATCCCCCCTGCCCATTCCCCCTCCAGCAACCTTCAATTTGTTCTTTATAGTTAAAAGTCGGCTTTCTGGTTTGCCTCTCTCTTTCTTTATCTCCCCCTGCCACTCCCACAACCATGTTCATTTTGTTTGTTTGTTTGTTTCTTAAATTCCACATAAGTGAAATCATATGGTATTTGTCTTTCTCTGATTTGTTTCACCTAGCAAAATACACTCTAGCTCCATCCACATCATTGCAAATGGCAAGAGTTCATTCTTTTTTCATGACTGAGTAATAATCCATTACATACATATATCTCACATCTTCTTTCTCCACTCATCAGTTGATGGACACTTGGGCTGTTTCCATAATTTGGCTATATAGATAATGCTCCTATAAACATCAGGGTGCATGTATCCCTTCAAATCAGTATTTCTGTATCCTTTGGGTATACCCACCTAGTAGTGCAATTGCTGGATCATAGGATAGTTCTATTTTTAATTCTTTGAGGAACTTCCAAATTATTCTCAGATAAAGTGAGGACTAAACTAAGAACAAAAATCAACTCAAGGATGTGTCTGTAAAACCCTTTATTAAAATCCTGAAAGATTCAAGGAGATACAAAACGGCCTCTCCAAAATACACATAAATGGGGCACCTGGGTGGTTCAGTGGTTAAGCATCTACCTTGGGCTCAGGTCATGATCCCAGAGTCCCCAGATCAAGCTCCACATCGGGCTCCCTGCTCAGCGGGGAGTCTGCTTCTCCCTCTGCCCCTCACCCTACTCATGTTCTCGCTCTCTTTTGCTCTTTCTCAAATAAATAAATAAATAAATATATTTTTTTAAAAAATACACACAAGGTTTCTGAGAATATTAAGGCTGTGGTTACATAAAAGCTTAATCCCCCAAAAAGCATTTATTAAGCCAAGAGAAAGAGGCAGTCTCAAAACAACTGATATTTTGGATTTTATTAAATAGAGTAGACTAATCTGGTATACGGAAATCCCACAGTTTATATGGAAGATATATCAATAGAAGAACTATTGGAGTAAAAGGAAGTAAGATTGTTAAAATTAAAAAAAAAAATCTTCTGTATCTCAATTGTCTATGGAGAGGAAACAAGCTGAGAAAACTACTCAATTGCAATTGAAAGCAATTTTTGTGGGGAAAAAAAAAAAAAAGAACATTCGGAGGATAGAGCCATAAGCCCAAAGGTTGGAGTCACGATCCATAGAACACAGTGACCAAGAAACTACTCCCAAGGAAAAGTTAAGAATTTTGTGCTGGGAAGCCACTTCTGTGGAGAACTTGGCCCTAACCAGGACACATTCCCTGGACCCTGAGGCAGAAGACCGACAGCATCTGCCTTGAGGGGTTCCAGAATTGCATGGATCAGTAGCTGTAATTTGCCTCCTCTTTTCCCCTCTTTTGAGTGGAAAAGTCAATTAGAATAATCCTATCCTTATCTCCACTTGTAGGTGAGATACAGCTAACATGTGTTTTGATTTACTGTTTTCTTTAGCTCATGGGAACAAGAGGAACACATTCAAGGAGTAACATTCAGAACTTATTTAAATCATGATATCCTAGACTTCCCGCCTAAAATTGGAATTAAATGACACTTCTTGTAGGACACCTGAGTCATTCAGTGGTTGAGCATCTACCTTTGGCTCAGGTCGTGATCCCGGGGTCCTGGGATCAAGTCCCACATCAGGTTCCCTGCATGGAGCCTGCTTCTCCCTGCTATGTCTATGCTTCTCTCTCTCTGTCTCATGAATAAAAAAATATGTAAATAAAATCTTTTTTTTTTTAAATGACACTTCTGGGGAGTCGGGGGAGGAGATACAGGTATTCTAAAAATGAGAGGAAAGTAAATTAATTGGAATCAAAGGACAAACTATAATAGTTTATTAAAACACAATTATCCCTCTTTCATTTAAAGGCTTTCCACTTTCCCATCCCTTGAATCTCGGTTGGCCATGTAATTTGCCATGTAAATAAGACATTAACAAAAATGGTACAAGCGCTTACCTACTTGCTACTTGCTGTTTCTGGGCCTTCTGCCATTGTCGCCATGTGAATATGCCCAGATTAGCCTACTGGTTGATGAGAGACATGTGGCCTAATTGCATTTATACCCCATCTGAGAGTGAGACAACAATCAAACATGAACTTAATTCTGGAGAATCAGCCAGGCCCCAGGTGGCCTGCCAAGTAACAGCTGAAGAATTGGAAAGCCCAGCTGAGTTCAGCCAAGTCCAATCTTGAGAATGGCTTGGCACAAATTGCCAAACTAAACAAAAGTTTGTTTTTTAAGTCACTATATTTATTACACTGTCTTGTTACACAGCAAAGGCAAACCAATATACGAGACTAACCTACTTCCATATAAACATCTGGGTGTAATCTTGAAAGAACAACGTGGAAAATCCTCTATATCTCCTATTGAGAAATCCGGAAATCTAGGATTACTGAAGATTAGATTTTTTTATTTGTTTGTTACAGGGAAGAAATTTTCTTGGAAAAAGTTGAAGCTTACTTTTAAACTATGTCTATACTACCCCAGGAAGTACTGTCTTAAAAACCAAAGAAAATAAATTACATTGGGATAAAAAGAGGCTTCAAATAAGAGTTTGAAAGATGCTTGGTGGGGAGAGGGGTGATCATGCAGGGGACATGACCTCTGGTTGACCTGAGAGCTGGCCCTGGGGAATCAGAGGCTCCTCACTGCTCTCTTGTCCTTGAAATATACATTTTGCCCACCATTCCCACAGTGGGAGCCATTTCCAAGGACACAGCCTTGGAAGAGCAATATATATATATATATATATTTTTTAAAGATTTATTTATTTATTTATTCATGATAGACAGAGAGAGAGAGAGGCAGAGACACAGGCAGAGGGAGAAGCAGGCTCCATGCTGGAAGCCCAATGCAGGACTAGTTCCCAGGACTCCAGGATCATGCCCGGGGCCAAAGGCAGGCGCTAAACCGTGGAGCCACCCAGGGATCCTTGGGTGAGTACACATCCTTGGGTGGGACACACCCTTGGAAGAGCAATATGTTGTTAGAATATCTACATTGTATTCTTGACTTAACCCATCTGAGACCTCTGCATAAACTTTTTAGATTTTGATGGGCAGGTATAGAATATACTTGTCTTGGGGATCCCTGGGTGGCGCAGCGGTTTGGCGCCTGCCTTTGGCCCAGGGCGCGATCCTGGAGACCCGGGATCGAATCCCACATCGGGCTCCCAGTGCATGGAGCCTGCTTCTCCCTCTGCCTGTGTCTCTGCCTCTCTCTCTCTCTGTGACTATCATAAATAAATAAAAATAAAAAAAAATAAAAATAAAAAAATAAAAAAGAATATACTTGTCTTGCAGCTGCCCAAGACAAGCCTGGTACATAGTTTTCCTTGCTTATCCAACCTCCCACAGACCGCTCTGGAGATATCTGCCTCCATGTCTGATCTCTCTTCATCCTGGTATACAGGGCCCCGACTAACAAAAGGTCAGGGTTAGTTTTTCATGGTAACCACTAATGGTAGGGTGACCTAGATCCTGTCATTGGGCAGTTCTGTTCCTCTGATGAATAAGTGAAATCAGGGGGCTGGATCAGGTGATATCTGAGTTTCCATCTAGCTTTAAAATATTTTGTTTTTCTGATTTCATTTCAGATTTTTTTTTTTTATGATAGTCACAGAGAGAGAGAGAAAGAGGCAGAGACACAGGCAGAGGGAGAAGCAGGCTCCATGCACCGGAAGCCCGATGTGGGATTCGATCCCTGGTCTCCAGGATCGCGCCCTGGGCCAAAGGCAGGCGCCAAACAGCTGCGCCACCCAGGGATCCCTCATTTCAGATTTTAAGGCCAGTCTGCCCATTAAACTATTAACAACATCTTTCATAGCAATTGAATTCATAAACTATATTTTGTTTTATCTAGGTGTGTATGGAAGATTTCTAATTACAGTTCAAGATAGAAAATCACATCACTAGCTTGCTCTATCAGTCCATCTAGCTATCTAGAGAAATAGAGACTTGTATTTTCTCATATTGTGTAATTGGAAGTTGCACAATTAGTCTTTTGGAAAGTACTTTTTAAATACCAATTACATGTGAAGTATTGTACTTGACACCTTAGAGAACACAAGAGGTGTTGTATCTAGAAATTGCCCCCAAAGACCTTGGTACTAATTGGAAAAGAAAGATATTTACTTATTAAAAGCCCTACAAGTTAACATATAAAGTACAATGAGGACCAGCAACATCACATAGGTCAGAGCTTAGTGGTGAGGAGTATAGACTCTGGAGCTAGACTGCTGACATCTGATCCTCACTACATCATGCACCTGCTGCACAGCTTGAACAGGTTGTTTTTGTTTTGTTGTTTTAACATCTCTGGGCCAATCTCTTATATACCTATGCACCAAATGGATGTTTCAAAGTACCTAGCTCATGGACTATTATAGAGAATTAATAACATACAAAGTGCCTACAACAGTTTAAATGTTAATATATGCAAAGTGCTAAGCACACAGGAAATGTTATATAAGAGGTAGGTATCTAAATGTAGATGGTAAATGGCTAGGAATCCTTAGCTACTCTACCTGAACTGCTCTGAGAAGACACAAAACACAGCCACCTCTAGAAAAGAAGTCAACCGGCTGCCTGACTTTAATTTCATACTCCATCTGTTTATCAGTTTTCGGAATTGGACAAAGTTTGTTAAAATTTTTGTTTCCTCGAATACTCAAATTCAGTGTGCTATGGTGATATTTTATGTTAGGGATGATTTCTAATGGCAAGAAATGTGAGGGGCATATTTTAATCAGAACCTTCACGTTAGAATCAATATAGCTACAGCAGGTGAATTAGCATGGAAATATACATGTGAACTCCATATCTATGCTTTGCACTAGTGCATCTCTCCTAGGACACTGGCACATCATATTCAACCAGTGAATATTCTTGAAATAAATTAATGAATATGTTGAATGTAATTTTAGATGTAAAATACTCAAGGCAATATCAAAAAAAATGCAAAGCTAAGTAGGTACTATTTTTCAGATGAGTTTCCTTTTTTTGGGACTACAGGTAAAAAAATAATAACTCATCTCAAATTAATGTAAGAAATTACATTCATGTAATAATAGATTTAGTTGGCCTGAATTTTTCTTTTTGAAGTAATTTGGATCCTAACAGTTCCTAATGCCTCAAGAGCTACCTTAGAAATGATTTTCAGTGGGGGTGCCTGGGTGGCTCAGTTGGTTATATGCCTTTGTCTCAGGTCATGATCCTAGAGTCCCAGGATCAGCCCCTTGTCAGGCTCCCAGCAGGGAGTCTGCTTGTTCCTGTCCCTCTGCTCATCCCCCACCCAGCTGGTGCTCTCTCTCTTTAGAAAGGAAAAAAAAGAAGTGATTTTCAGTGAAAGCATACAGCACTAGGTCTTAAAGTGTTGTCTCCTAAGGACAGCACCAGCATTACCGGCAAATCTGTTAAGCAAATTCTCAAGATCTATCCCTGACTTGTTGAATCAGATATTCTGGGAATGGGAGCAGCAATATGTTTTTTAATGAAGTCTGCAGGTGCTTTTGTTACAAGCTAAATTGGAAGAACCCTGGCTTATAGCAACTTTGTGTTCCTCAACTCTCTTTTCTGACAGAGTTCTAAAGGAATGATACTGTTCTGTCTTCAAAGAAACACAATTCTTGGGTTACTTGAGGAACTGGTTACAACATTACAAAAATGTAAATACAAAAAGGCAACCTCCCTCTTCTTCTCTGAAAACAATGGAACAGAACTGTTTGACCAGGGACATTTTTTCAAACACTTGGGCAGGGCTTTTTTTTCCTTTTTTAATACATTCTTATAATACATAGCTTATATTAAATGTATTTTTGTTCTTTATTTTGGAAACTGTTGATTTAATGAAGAGAACAAGAAATATCACACAGTACAAAGTGTAAAAGTCACCAAAGAAAAAAGCCAAAAATAAAGGTTGAAGGCTAATACTGAATTTCATTTCAAATACATAATTACAAAGCCATGAAATTTATCTAAAGAGGAGGCATTTTGCATAAAGTATAGAAATAATTTGTATGTAAAATGGAAGAATTGATTTCCCCAGTTTGACTTCCATTCAGAGACACACTTGTAAATTGAAAGTGGAGATTAGGAAAAAACAAACAAAAAAAAGGGCAGGGTGGGGGGCAGCGTGGGGGGCAGTCGGCAGCTCCATCTCCTGACAGGCTCAGTCAGTAGAGCACGGGACTCTGGATCTCAGGGTTGTGAGTTTAAGCCCCATTTGAGTGTAGAGATTACTTAAAAATAAAACGTTAAGGGATGGGTAGCTCTGTTGGTTAAGCATCTGACTCTTGATTTTGGTGCAAGTCATGATCTCAGAGTCCTGGGATAGAGCCCCTGCTGGGTTCTACTCTACAGGAGCCTGAAGATTCTCTCCCTTTCCCTCAGCCCCTCCCCCTACTCAGGCACACACACTTTCTTTTTCTTACTCAAAAATAAATAAATAAATCTTTAAAAAATAAATAAAATCTCTAAGAAGAAAAAAGACAAAGGGAATTTAGAATTGCAGTCTTAAAATACTGCCAAGGCACAATCTAAACTATTCTTTTTAACAGTAATTGAGCATGTGTATAGGGAATGGCACTGTATTAACCACTTTGGGAATTGTAATTTAGTTGAATACAGCTCTGGTTTTCACAAAGGACACAAAGCTGCAGGGGAAAAAACATCAATGTTGCAATGAGAGTGCATATTAAAAGCACTAGGGAAAAAACAGAAATTTCATTTCAACATGTAGAGTTCTCACACTGTGGTCAAGGAAAGAATTCCGTAGCCAGTCTTTTCAGATGGACCACAAAAATAGAGCTCCAGTGAGATGAAATGATGTTGGTACAGGTCTAGTACAGTGTCTGAGACACAGTAAGTACCCTGCAAACATTCGTTATTCAACTTTACAGTAAATTCTATTCTCTTTATTTCCACAGTGGAAATATTGTTCTTAAGTAGCTTATTAGTGGACCAACCAGAAGGAGTGAGTGGAAGAGAAAAAGAGTCGACACAATTGTCAAGTACACTAACAACAAAGAGTGTACATTGTAAGCAGATTTAAGAGACTCCCTGAGAGGGACACCTGGGTAGCTCAGTGGTTGAGCGTCTGCCTTTCGGCTCAGGGAGTGATCCTGGGGTCCTGGGATCGAATTCCACATCAGGCTCCTCACAGGGAACCTGCTTCTCCCTCTGCCTGTGTCTCTGCCTCTCTCTCTCTCTCTCTCTCTCTGTGTGTGTGTGTCTCTCATGAATAAATAAATAAAATCTCAAAAAAAAAAGAGAAAAATACAGAGAAACTCAGTGAAAAACAATGAAAGACAATGGGATGCACAATAATAAAACTATTAATATAAATCAAGGTATCATGAGAATTTATTGAAACCCAATAGTATGTAAGATATGCTAGAACATGTTATCGGGCACTGTCGGGGACACAAAAACCTGAAAAGCTGAGATTGCTTATCTGCTGAATGAGAGGATAAGACATATATATAAAGCACATGAAAACTGAATAAGAGGTGATAAGTGCCCATTTTATGAGGGACAGTGAAGACTACAGGGTCACTGTCAATGAATGACAGATTTATACTGGCAGGTGGTATTGGGGGTTTTTAGGTTGAATTGGCATTTCTTGTTCTGCTGTGTTTTTAGGGGGAAAAATTTGTTTTAGATTTTGTTTATAGAAAGAGCACAAGCAGGGTAAAGGACCGAAGGATAGGAAGAAGCAGATTCCCTGCTGGGCAGGGAGCCCCGATGTGGGGCTCAATCCCAGAACCCCAAGATCATGACCTGAGTCATGAATGTAGATGCTTAACCAATTGAGCCACCCTGGCACTCCTAAGATAAAGTCATTACCCAATGGCTTCTTCCATTTTCATTCTCTCCCCATGCTCCTTAAACCACAGACATCAAAGAGCTCACAGTGCTAAGGTGGAAGGTATATATGATTAGAAGAATCACAACGATAGTAAATGACAAGAATGGGATATCGTCTGTCATCTGTGCCAAGAAACCAATCAAATAAGTGGATGGAGGTCAAGGAGGAAGGGGAAGGCAGAAGGTGATTATTCTCTATAGGGTTTCAATGGTTCTTCACAAAAACAAAACCCAAATCTACAGAACTAATTACGATTGTCACGAAGTTTATGGTAGCACCGTTTTTGTTTTTTTTACTACCTCACATTTACACATCCTAAACGATTTACATAGTGATTCTGCACCCATTCTATTACTAATTCACACAGCAAACACGGGTGGAGACAGATGCTCAGGAAACATGACTTGAGTCAACACTAACAGATAGAAGTTATGGATGCAGCCAGGACTTAGAGCCAGCTATTCAAAATCGTATTCTGAAGAGCCAGAGATGAAGACATTCCCTGATCTATATCTAATATCAGAAAAAGGAAATTCCAACCCAGAAGTAACTATCATTTGTTGAGCACCAACTATGTGTTCGATGTCCTACCTTTTAAAGGGCGATCTCCCTGTCTCAACTGCTGGGTCCTAGAGCCTGTATTTTATTATATGGACTTCTGCTCATTTGATCAAAGGTCTCCACCTGTCAATGCTTCTAATATCATGAAGAAGGAGTGATGCTCTGGGTCAACTTAGCAAATACAAGAGCATTTCTGCTGCTCTCTCTCTTTCTGGCATCCCAACTTCCCTGCTCTGAGGAATTCTGGCCAGATGCAGAAGCCATATATAATTGTTCTAGAAGACAGTCCCAGATGGCCTCGTAGCCAATATCTAGCCTC
The DNA here is from genome assembly GCF_011100685.1 of Canis lupus familiaris. NCBI lineage: Eukaryota > Metazoa > Chordata > Mammalia > Carnivora > Canidae > Canis > Canis lupus. The sequence continues at coordinate 21,924 of NW_023331822.1, read as the reverse complement.
ATCACCAGACATGTTGAGGTGTCCTTCTCCAGGTACTGACCATGACAGGATAGACCCGGAGTGATAATGGGCTAGTTGAGCTCATTCAGCCCTCAGAACCAAAAGAAATGAAAAGAAGTGCTATTTTTTAAGTTATTAAGCTTTAAGGCAATTTGTTCCAGAGCAAAATAACAACCAGAATCTTATTTTTTACCCAAATTATTTCCTCAGAGAAGGCAATTAGTTCAATTTGTAGGCTCTCTGTGGAAAACCAGTCAGGTGGTAAATATGGAGCACCTGGTCGGGTCTGAGATCTTGTGCAGAGAGCTACATCATTTGTGGGGCACACTGCCAAATGAAAATGTGGGGCTCCTTGATCAGAAAGCAGGAAAAAGAGCTGTTACATATACATAAAATGCTTCCTCCTTTCTTTTATGGTGTCTCTACCTGTTTGCTTTTTGTTATTTCATGCCATTTTCAGTAAAGCAAAATTTACATTTTAAATTATGAGCCTTTTTTTAACTCTTCATTTTTATATTACACAATGCTAATTTCAAATGCAAATACCAAAACACTTAGTGTGGAATCATCAAAACCAAAATTCATGTTATATGTGATTCCTGCTCAAAGGGTACCAGAAAGCCCACCAAGGGAGAGAAATACAAGCCAGACGCAGAAAATCTAGAATGTGAGAGAGAGAACTTATACTTTGGAAGAGAGTCAGCCTACGGAGTGTTCTGGCACATAAAGACTGGGGGGTGGGGGGAGGAGCGGGGAGGGTGAGCATAGACTGGGAGGTGCACAAGTGTGGGACCATCCAGCAATGCAGGGTGCCCATATGCTCACTGAGCCTGTAGCAGATAGAGAATTGGAGTCTCTCAGCAAGGGGTCTGGAGAAGTCAAGTTCCCTGTCTCACTGGTCTGTGGGTTCTTCACCAGGACAGACAGGCAACCCTAAAGGATCTTTAAACCTTGGTACTGAGAGGCACTGAAACCTGAATTAGGAGTGGGCACCAAGACAGACGCAGCATCCAGCAGACAGACCACAAGGTAGGTGCTGCTAAGTCTGGGGAAGGGACTGCTAATGTCACAACAGGTTCTAGGTTAACATCAGGGCCACATGCTCACCCTGACCTTCCCTGCACCCATGCCCAGGCCCCACTGAGGAAGGCCAACAGGTTATGGGGTGGGGAGTCATAAAAGGAGGCTGGAGGGGCCCAGAGAGTCAGAGAGCCAGGAAGCAGGGACAACCCATCCAGGGACACTGCCCGGAAGTAGGATGGCTGTGAGGCTCCAGCATCCCACCCCCACCGTGCTTGCTCCAGGGTTCCCTAAGACTTACAAATCACAAAAACAACTGCAGTGTATACCTTTAGGAAGAGAAATAGGCAATAAGGAGTTACAAATGTAATTAATATTATAACAAAAGTCCAAGGTTCAATGGCAGCCAGTGGGGATGGGGGGGAGTCATCTTTGAAGTATGTGGAAAGCCTCTCCCTCTTTTGGATGAGACCAGAAGGATGAGCAAGAGCCTCTGTTTCTTTGTTTCTGGGAAAGACAGGAACAGGGTTGAGCAGGGATGTAGAGAAAGAGCAGAAGAAGGCAGGGCATTCCCAGCAGAAAGAAGAGCATGGACCAGTGTACTGTCTCTTGAACAGAAACCAGTTTTGCAGGTAACACAAATCTGCTAGCTAACCTACTTAGGGGAAAGAAAGCATGTTCTGACTGGCATAAGGAAAACGTTATGACTTGAAAATGCAAACCAGCAGTGCCATCTCAGAAGCAGGGAGGAGCACACAGCAGACAAAACAAATGTTTTTCCCAGATGCAGAGCCTGAGATAAGGATGCACATGCAACCAGTTCATTCTAGAAGTCATCACAGAAAGTGCCATGAGGGGATGGGGATGTAAGACAGAGAAAGGAAGATAACTAATGAAGTTAGTTCTGCTCTATGGGTAAATGCAACTTATTTCCCCTGTGGGCCCCTTCTGCTCTGAGAGATAGTACAGAAACCTCCCTCAGAGTTGCCTCCTGTGAGATAAGGAAGCTGGGTATTTTCACCAACTCCCATCCTTCATCAGTGAGGCATTGCCCCAGGGGAGCTAACCGAACAGTCTGGCCCTCCTGTGGCAACAGGACATTCCCAGGAGCAGAGAATGCCTGAAGCAGAGACCAGAGGTGCCTGGCAGTCTTCCTGTAGGTGAACTTCCGGGCAGGCTGAGGAGGTGTGGGTGAAGCACAGTGTTGGCCACAGCATGTCACTGAGTGGCTCTTTGAGCTGAGGTAAGAAAATGCAAATCGGAACAGCAGGAAATTCTAGAAAAGACCAGGGCCTAAGAAGAGAGACACAGCGGTAGCTGGTGCTTCCTTGTTCTCAAATTAAAGTCATCAACTCAAATAGTTTCAGAGCTCAGTATTTCAACTGCCATTTTCCATGACAAAATTGGATTTGCCAACAGCTAAGTGGCGTGTCTAAAGTTTCACTTTAGCCACTATGGCATGAGTTTCCTAACATTTGATCCAGCCTTCTGTCTACTATTACATATTTCTTCACTAACATGGCTTTCACTTTGAGAAGAAAAAAAAAAAAAAGGAGAAACAGGGATTGGCATGATCATCTTCATGCAGATAGGACGTGAGCATTTTCTGGAAAGTGGATTTACAAGTGAAGTCAAACAGCAGCCAGCATGAGAAGACCTCTACCTTCTTGAAATATCTATAAATATTTTCTCCCGAAAACTCACCCTTTCTTCATCTTCATGTCCTCTACAATTTTGGAGAAGTAGAAGTAACAGAAATGTTTCACATTAATATTGCTAATGTGCTTTATATGTACATTAAGGTATATAACATATAAGTTAAAAAATGAGATTTTCTGCAGTTTAGTAGTAAAAAGTAAGACTGAATTATCGAGGGTAGTCATGTATCAGTAATCTTTCAAGGAATACGTAGCATATACTGGAGGAACAAAATTCTACTCTGCCCAGATATATCACGGGCTTCTAATCTTAGAAGAAATGACTTAAGGAGCTAAAAAAAAAAATCAATATTAACACAACATTTAATCATTTATAGGAGGACAATGTTCTCAGGACTGTCCTTTAATAGTAGTCTAAAATTATTTGCCCTACTGTAAGAACATGGCTTTGGCCACTGGAGTGGTTCTGCCAGCACGGTGATTTATTCATGGAGTATAAAAAGATTTGAAATATTAAAACCTTAAATTTGAAAGGTTATCTTCTCTGCCTGGACAATAGCTACATATAAGGGTAAAAATATGACTTGCACAAATAATGGGACATCTACAAATTAAAGATACATTGCAAGATGGACAAAAATTTAAAAAATCAGGTGTGCAGAATTTTTCATCACAAATATATAATATACTGAACACATACCCAAAGGCAAATGTTAAGAATAAGGCACTGTAATCACTGACTTGAGCAATTTTAAAAAGAAAACTGCTACAGAGAAGTTATTTTAATAATAGTTGTCTTCCCCCCGAATAACCAAGGGAATTTTAAAAAAGAAAACCATATCTGGGGGCATCACAATGCCAGATTTCAGGTTGTACTACAAAGCTGTGGTCATCAGACAGGGTGGTACTGGCACAAAAACAGACACAGATCAATGGAACAGAATAGAGAATCCAGAAGTGGACCCTCAACTTTATGGTCAAGTAATATTCGACAAAGGAAAGATTATCCACTGGAAGAAAGACAGCCTCTTCAATAAATGGTGCTGGGAAAATTGGACATCCACATGCAGAAGAATGAAACTAGACCACTCTCTTGCACCATACACAAAGATAAACTCAAAATGGATAAAAGATCTAAATGTGACACAAGATTCCATCAAAATCCTAGAGGAGAACACAGGCAACACCCTTTTTGAACTCGGCCATAGTAACTTCTTGCAAGATACATCCACGAAGGCAAAAGAAACAAAAGCAAAAATGAACTATTGGGACTTCATCAAGATAAGAAGCTTTTGCACAGCAAAGGATACAGTCAACAAAACTCAAAGACAACCTACAGAATGGGAGAAGATATTTGCAAATGACATATCGGATAAGGGCTTGTATCCAAGATCTATAAAGAACTAATTAAACTCAACAGCAAAGAAACAATCAAATCATGAAATAGGCAAAAGACATGAACAGCAATTTTACCAAAGAAGACATAGACATGGCCAACAAGCACATGAGAAAATGCTCCGCATCACTGGCCATCAGAGAAATATAAATCAAAACCATAATGAGATACCACCCTCACACCAATGAGAATGGGGAAAATTAACAAGGCAGGAAACAACAAATGTTGGAGAGGATGTGGAGAAAGGGGAACCCTCCTGCACTGTTGGTGGGAATGTGAACTGGTGCAGCCACTCTGGAAAACTCTGTGGAGGTTCCTCAAAGAGTTAAAAATAGATCTGCCCTAAGACCCAGCAGTTGCACTGCTGGGGATTTACCCCAAAGATACAGATACAATGAAACGCCAGGACACCTGCACCCCGATGTTTCTAAGCAGCAATGTCCACAATAGCCAAACTGTGGAAGGAGCCTCGTGTCTATCGAAAGATGAATGGATAAAGAAGATGTGGTCTATGTATACAATGGAATATTCCTCAGCCATTAGAAACGACAAATACCCACCATTTGCTTCTACGTGGATGGAACTGGAGGGTATTATGCTGAGTGAAGTCAGTCAATCGGAGAAGGACCAACATTATATGGTCTCATGCATTTGGGGAATATAAAAAATAGTGAAAGGGAATAAATGGGAAAGGAGAAAAAATGATGGGAAATATCAGAAAGGGGAACAGAACATGAGAGACTCCTAACTTGGGAAACGAACTCGGGGTGGTGGAAGGGGAGGTGGGCGGGGGTGGGGGTGACTGGGTGGTGGGCACTGAGGGTGGGCACTTGATGGGATTGAGCACTGGGTGTTATTCTGTATGTTGACAATTGAACACCAATAAAAAATAAATTTATTAAACAAAGAAAATATAATAATAGTTGTCTTCTAGAGACCCAAGTGAGCTTTTGGCACATATCTCAACTGTCCCTAAAAATCTTCCCAAAATGATATACTGTGCCATATCTTTCTATTTAAAGAGCTTCAAAAGATCACAGACAATCTCACACAGCTCATATATTTTTTTTAATTCAACTTCTGTCAAATTGATTTATGATTTTGAATTGGACTTATGTCAATTTGATTTATGTTTCTGCTCTTAGTTGATGCTATGAGTACTTATATGACTGAGTTGTCACAGAGGGAAGGGGATCCACAGGGACAGAGATGATATACCTCCCAAAGGGCCATTAACTGGAAATAACAGAGCCGGGCTCATCCTTTGCTTTCAATGGTCCCTGAGCTTCGAGAGGCATGTGTCTTGCAGTACCAGGCACAGATTAGAAGTGAGAACTCCTTTGAGATAAGCAAAGAGATATATGCTGTGTTTTCTGGGAAGGTAATGTCACCCATAAAGTTCCTTTTAACTTTTAAAGAATGGCTGAGTTAGGAAACTATTTAAAACTCATTACCTATGACCATTAAGTGATAACACATTTCTGTTCAGCTTGTCTTGCTACAGAGTGAGAGCCTTTGTGGGTGTCTTAATTTTTCCCACTTTAATATAGACATTTTGCCTGTCCCAGGGAGTAATGGTTTTTAAGTTCAGTGGAGAAAAAAAAATGTGTGAGACAATATTGTATTGTCAACATCCACATAAAATGAAGTTCTTTCCAACCAACTCGAGGAGGTGCCAGTAAACTCTCTGTCCTTTTGGGAGCAAAATGGTGATTTTGCTATTAACAACTCTTGGCCAAGTTATTCAATCCTATTTTCACCACTTGTGATCTGCCATTATCACACAATCTTCAAAATCCATGATGTCACTGGTAGGTGTAATTTAACTCTACTTTCTTTTTATTGTTAGTTCATCAATATAGTTGACTTCAATAAATCTAAACTAAAAATTGTAGATATCTGTCAAGCATGACAATATTTTCTTTGTGTGCCAACAAGCAGTACAGTAGTAAGATTCCCAGAATGACCTTGCGCCTATCTTTTGATTTGCGGAAAACATTTTCTCTTTAACTATTAGGACATGATTTCTGTCACTGTTACTACCTCCCAGGAAACCACCAAAAGTTAGTTTGAAAAATATGTTTTGAAAATACTTGAAGGGAAAATTGTTTCCACAGAATATCTGCAGGGAACATAATATAACATGATTTCAAGTCAACGACAATGCCAGAAAATGTACTTGTCTAAGTAGATCATCAAGTACAAAACAAGACCATTAACATTTTACATTTTCTGTAAACTGAAAGTTGGGACCATCAACAACTCTCTGGCCACTTTATTTCCTCTGGATAGCAACTCTCAAATAATAGGATATTGTTATGAATGTCTATTCTTTACAGATCTTCAATCAAGAAAACAGCCTTGAGTGCCTGGATGGCTCAGTTGGTTAGGTGTCTGCCTTTGGCTCAGGTCATGGTCTCAAGGTCCTGGGATGGAGTCTCACATCATGCTCCCTGCTCATTGGGGAGCCTGCTTCTCCCTCTCTCCCCACCCCTCCCCTGGCTTGTGCTCTCAAATAAATAAATCAAATTTAAAAAAAAAAAAGAAAAAGAAAACAGCCTTGTCTTTGGCCAGTTGATGGAGTAGGTCGCTAATTGTAGAGAATGTTCTACACCAGTCATAAAAGCCTAATCGATCCCTAGAATTGTATATAAATTAGATGCTGATCTCAGAGCATTTCTGGCAGCCTGAACCTTACTTCCAGTATACCTCTGATATTATAAAATTAATATGAGGAACTTTGTACTTTTTCAAATTCCTCAAATTTGCAAATTCTATAGCACTTCAAAGCAGTATTGAATTCTAGTAGGACTATTGAAACTTTCTTGAACTGCAGGTATTAAAACCAGGTGAGACCCCACAAAAAAAAGCTAGGGGATTCATTCTCTTCATCTAACACCCTGTGAATACATTCAAACTTGTGTCTTAATAGAACGACAAATTATGACAGGTTGTAGATGATGTTATTGGAGCAACACACGCCAAAGTTCTCCTGTGCTTCCTCCTCCATCCCCATGGCTTCAAGCACCTCACTGTTCACTGTCACATCAGTGAGATAATAAAGGCCACTAACAGCCCTGGAAGAAAGCAGTGATTAAATACAGAATATTCAGACTATTACATTTTGTTTCGTGTTACATCAAGAAAATTTACTCAGTTATTTAGCTCTTTCTTTCAAGACAGCTTCCTCTGACCTTTCCATAGCTCATGCAGTGCACAAGGAAAAGGGAATTCATCCAGACTCTTCCATGCTCCTGCAGTATGAGTGTCACCACGAAAGCTGATTAGTCTTGTTTAGGAAAATGTTTGTCTAAAGGAGTAGAAGTACTCCATTCCGCGTGATGCTTTTCCTTCTCATTAAGTGTGACATTCTAGTGCTTTGTCACAAATTAAAAACCCATGATTGCACAGGGCTGTCAGTATGAAATGTTGCCTGATACACAGAACACATTACAAAAGAAAGAAAGAAGGAAGGGGAGTGGCAGAGTTCTTAGAGCATACTCTATAGCTAAGGTCACTTTATGACTGTGACTAAGCAGCAATAGTTGACCAGTTTTCAGATACCATGGACAGCTGGTAGACAACAGACTACCAGATCAGCCTACAAAATTGACAAATCAGAGTGGACTTCAACCAGAAAGCCAAGCACATTTGCTTTGTCTACTCTTCATTCCAAATTGGCCTGTATTTTCCATAGGCAAAGACCTTGTCTAAATTCCTTGATGTACATTTTGACCCCCATTTCAAATAAGCATCTGCTTCCCTTGTATAAGTGGGGATCTAACCAGAGGGTACTGGCAGCTGCTGGAGAAACAGAGCAACAGAATGTTACGGTTTGGATGGCTATTGGATCCAGCTAAACTATCATTATGATCTAAGGCTGGGATTGGCTCTGGAATTGAGAGGTTGCAAACATATACACCTTATCATACTGTGTTACACTTCTTTGTTTTACTGATAGAAGTTTAAAATTCATTGGCATTTTTTTTTCAAAGATAAGTTGTTGCACTATTTAGGAACTGCACTAGAAATGAGAATTCTACTCTGAAAAAATACTTGGAGATCACTTGTGGAAATTATAATCAATTTGTCACCATTAGGTATACTGACATACCTAATAAGTTCCCATTAGATATACTGATATACATTTAGAAACACTATAAATGTTTGATTCCAATAACTAAAACAGAATTTTGTCATGTAAAATACTCATTTATTTGTCACCTAAGCCCCTCCTGAAATATATGAGGAAATTTATGTAGTTGGATATGCTGTTTATATTCTGAACATGAGTTTTCTGACTCTCCCTCGTAACTTGCTTCTCTGGATCCATGCCTGTTGTTTCTAAGGATAAATACATAAGTGAACAAAATAGAAATATAGTGCTAAATTAATTTTAGAGCAATCTATAAAGATGGTCTGATAGATAAAATATTCTCATCATTCTGTAACTAATGGATTTAATATCATTTTATGATTTCTATTTCTACATTTTTCCCCTTTTACCTGGATGTAAGTATGCCTAAAATTTAGGAATCATACATACCCTAACAAATATAAGATGTCCCTGTCCCTTAAAAAAATTATTTTATTTTTACTCATGAGAGACACACAGAGAGAGGCAGAGACATAGGCAGAGGGAGAAGAAGGTTCTATGCAGGGAGCCCGATGTGGGACTAGATCCCAGAATGCCAGAATCATGCCCTGAGACAAAGGCAGACTTAACTACTGAGCCACCCAGGCATCCCCCTATCCCTTTTTAAACATAATTGCTCCTTAAAAACCCATAACATCATAACACATAAATAAGAAAATTCAAATGCTATGTAGACTATCTGCATTATCCAATTCATGCTATCATGCATTCACAAATTATATCCATTAAAATAAAGGAGTCACAGTTGAATAATTTAATATTATTTAAGGAATTAATTAATCAACATGGTGTATTGGTTATCCATTGCTATGTAACAAAATGAGTGGCTGAAAACAATGAACACTTATTATCTCACAATTTCTGTGGACAAGGACTGCAGGTGCAGCTTAGCTTGGTGGCTCTGGATCAGGGTCTTTTATGAAATTACAGTCAAGCTATTTCCTAAGGCCATGTTCCTATCACAGGACTGGATTGGGAGGATGCCCTTCCAGTGTGGTTCGAGTGTGTTGGCAGGCCTCAGAACATTTCATCCATGTGCACTTGCTTCTTCCCATAGGTCTGCCTCATGACATAGCAACTTGTTTCTGGACAGAGTAAGTAATCCAAGAAAGAACAAGAGAGAACAGCCAAAATGGAAGCCATCCTTTTTGTATACCATCTTGGAAGTGACATTCCATATTGTTTACCATATACTTTTTTTTAAAGTTTTTTATTTATTGTGAGAGAAAGAGAGACTGTGTGTGTGAAAGAGCAGAAGGAGAGGGACAGGCAGACTCTGTGCTGAACCTGGAGCCCAACGCAGGGCTTGATCCCAAGACCCTGAGATCATGACCTCAGCAGAAATCAAGAGTTGGGCACTCAATAAACTGAGCCACCAGGTACCCCTACCACATTCTTTTTATTAGGAAGTCCACAAGTTCAGCTCACATTCAAGGGAAGGGGACTGTACAAGTGTGTGTGGATGTCACACACGATCATCTAGGTAAAGGCAGAGGCTATCTTCCACATATTGTGTTGAAACTCTCATGAAATATATCCTTTAGGTCTCAATTATGTTTAATCAGCAGCTATGTTTCATTTGTAATAATTTATTCAAAAATTCTATATCAGTATGATATCTGGCTAATTCCTGCACTAAAGGCTCCTATAAGCACATTTAAAAATAATTTATTCTTTCAAGTAGAGTAAATTATGTCTTCTGATGGGAGCCATTTCTGATGCTGTAAGGAATCAATTTGAACTTACTATACTATTTATAATATAATTTCTAATTATCAAATACTTGTTAAATATCCTTAGATTATTTGGAAATGAGATTATGAAACCCTCCAGTAAAGTATTAGTAAACTCAAGTTGAAATCATAAATCAAATCTGATGAAGAATAACTTCTTTTTCAGTTTGGGAAGAATATTTTTCTGGCTCAATGGAAGGGGATTAAATTATGGGCGGAAACAGGAAATGTAAAAGACTTGGAAAACTTGATTCATTCCAGATCTACATTGCCTCTGTTTTTTTTTTTTAAATTAAAAAAAGGGAAAAACAAAAGCATCAGTCAAAAATAGGTATAATATCTATACCAGCTATTCAGATAGCTGTCATTCAATTATTATTTCTCAAGGTAAAAAATTTTATTCAAGTCTCACTCCAAAGTACTTACATTATTTTTATATAGGCATCATCAAGTATTAAAATCAATTCCAATAATGAGTTACCACTTCTGGCCCCTTCACATTTAATGGAGGGATCTTTTCTTCTATATTCTGTATCAGGCTACATTTTTGGCTCTCTTTCTTGAGAAGGAAGCAATGATATCAGATCATCAGAATACAACAGATCCTTACCACTTTTTTTTTTTTTTTAAACTAAGAGTCAAGCCAATTCTGTGACCGATCAGTATTTCAGAGGATGTCATGGTGGAGAACTAAATCCTCTCAAGCATCTGTCTCCCTGACCTGGCTCTTGCCCATGGTTGGCCCTAAGTTTAAACGGTTGGAATGACAGAAGACAGGTGCTAATGATCATGCATATCTGGAAAAATCACACCTCAGAGCACAATAGTCTTCTCAAGGCATTCAGAATACCCTCTGCTGAAGTGATTCATCACTTTCAAGAATGCCATTTTAAAATATTTCTAGCAATCAAAGAAGGCACGTGCTGAGAATCCCATGAATTAGATCATTTTAAATACATAAGGTAATTATATTTCCCTAACTGCTTCCATTATAGAAGCAGAAAATATAATTCCCAATTTAGAGGTTATTCATAAATGATAATGCAAGCTCATAAGAATTGTTCACAGAAATACACACACACACACACACACACATTATATTCAGGCTAGCACATATTGTGAAGAGTAATGGAATATCTTGTCATCTAAAATGATGTTGAGATACACGTTTACTAAAACACCAAGGGGGACATGTATGAATATACATGCATCAAACTGCTAAGATGTATAGCTAAGCAGTTTTAAAAGGAAATGATGAGGGGTGCCTGGGTGGCTCAATCAGTAAAACATCTGCCTTCAGCTCAGGTCATGATCCCAGGGTCCTGGGATCGAGCCCCAAGCCCTAAATCTGGCTCTCTGATCAGCAGGGAGTCTGCTTCTCCCTCCTGCCTCTGCCCCTCCCCCTGCTTCTGCTCTATTGCTCTGTCAAAAATAAAATCTTTTTAAAAAATAAAAAATAAATAAGAGGAAATAGTGAGTACTAAGAAATAGTTTTCATTAAAAAATTCAAGTTTGGGGGATCCTTGGGTGGCTCAGCGGTTTAGCGTCTGCCTTCGGCCCAGGACACGATCCTGCAGTCCCGGGATCGAGTCCCACGTCAGGCTCCCTGCATGGAACCTGCTTCTCCCTCTGCCTGTGTCTGCCTCTCTCTCTCTCTGTGTGTGTGTCTCTCACGAATAAATAAATAAAATCTTAAAAAAAAAATTCCAGTTTGTTTCACAGGTCAAAAGAAAAAAAAAAATCTGAGACCAACAAAGTAACACAAACCTTATTTTAATTCCTACTAGAAAATAGGCCTTTTAACCATTATTTGAATTCATAAGCTTTAAACTTGACTTTAATATGGCTATCCTTTTCTCTTCATATGCTTTCTCAATGTGGTAACAAAGTCTTATTCAAGATCTTTATAAACACAGCTTAGCTTGCCCTGGCAATGAGAAGGTGTATGTTTTGAGAAAGAGTATCATACTGAAAAGATGCCCTTGTGGTTTAGCAGTTATTATCAGCTCCTCCCTAAAATAACAACTTTCACATACGGGACCAGATATTACCCAAAGACAACAGTACCAAGTGAACTTCCTTTGGACTACCAGCTCCTTATTTTTTTTCCATCGTGCTCTCTTGTGTGTCTTGCCCTAACAATACAACTCAGCTCTTACTCTCCCTTAACATAAAATAGCATTTAGTTATTTCACCCAGAAATGACTGATATTTTTAGTGGTTTTCCCTCCTCTCCTAATTTGTCTCCATTTTGTATCATAACTAAACTCAGAAAAATGCATGAATCAAAAAGCTTTTAATATACTCTGATATCTTACTTCTCTGATGCTCCTACGTGGCTTTGACGTGTCCACATTTCAATTACTATTTGTTTCAGTCTCAAAAGAATTCTTGTGACAGTCATAACTTAATGGCAACAAAGGACTATTAGCTATTTTAGTCTGCTCAGGCTGCCATAACAAAATGCTAAAGACTAGGTGGTGTAAACAACTGAAATGTATTTTCTCAGACTTCTAGAGAGCAGAAATCTAAGATTGAGGTGCCAGCAGTGTGGATTTCTGGTGAGAGCTCTTTCCTTGGCTTATAGATAGCCATCTTCTCTCTGTGTCTCACATGGCTTTTTCTCTGTGCAGTACACCAACCCTTTATGACCTAACTTACCTAATTATCTCCTAAAAGGTCCTATCTCCAAATATAGTCATATTGGGGGTTAGACCTCAACATATAGATTTGGGGGGTGGGGTGAAACAATTCAGTACATAAAATTTGCCAATATGCTATGATCTTAAAGGACAGGTTCTTAGTGATGTCTTTAAGTCCCACAGGAAAATCTATGGTTCATCCAGGATTCATTCAGTTCTAGAAGATCTGTCACATTCCATTTACTAGTCCATCACAGATTGTCAGCTACCTCCAGACTTGTGTCTTGGTATACAGAAGTATATATGGACTTATGTCTGCAATATTGGAGCAAACAATGGCACTTCTAAAGAAACTCTTCTAACCTTTTCTTTACATCTAAGGAAATAAAGCAAAACATTTACCACTGACTCCAGTGATCCAGGTGACACTCCTATAAAGGTGGTATTTTCATGACCCAAATCTCTATCCTTTTAAAATAGTATTTACCATGACTTTGAGTGAATCAATATTTATTTCATTCATTCATTCATTCATCCATCCATCCATCCATCCATCCTTCCATTCATTCAGCAACTATTTATTGTTGAATGTGCTAGTCAATATCCAACACACAAGGATTCAGAGATAAGGAAAACAAGTTCCCAACTTAGAGTTGGGTGGGAAATGAAGTTGAACTTTTAAAATTTGGACCTTTGGACCTAAGGTTCAAGGACATAATCACTATCTGATTTCAATATCATAAAAAGGTGAGTCAAAATTAAAATTCTTTCAGATCAGGGTTGTTGTGAAGCCATGGAATGCCTTTGTGCAAGTTAAAAACATGGCAACCCTTGTGGCACCAGATTGGCACATGAACAGTACCAGTATACAATGAGCATCCCTTTCTTCAATGGACACAGAAGGAAGATGCACAGGCAAGATCACAGCCACCTTTACACTGCTCAGTTGTAACCCACTTGTCTAAAGAACACAAACTGCACAATTTTTTATGCCAATTGTCTTCTAAATGGTGGGATTTGGAATATATTGGGGAGCAACACAGGCCATCAGCAAACATTCCAACTGAACAGCACCCCATAAACCAAAGAGTTAACCTGAGAAGATTAAGGTCCAAGAGATTTAAAGGCCAATCCAGAGATTAGGAGAATAGTCAGTAGAATCTTAGATCTCAAAATGTGAATATATAAATTCCACAACAATGAAATTCCAGCAATCTTTGTGATTGATTTTTATCCCCAGGAACTCTTACTAGAGAAAGCAAGAAAGGTAGACTACCCATATCATGCTTGTCCCAATTATCATTTTTCTCAATTGTATTACATATGAACTATGACTAAGGACCAAAGATGTGAATGCCATGTACCTTAGAAGCACTTACTAAATGCAAAGCTATAAAATCCTATTTTAAACAGAAGAAAGAAGAAAGAAGAAAAAAGAAGAAAGAAAAAAGAAAGAAAAAAAGAAAAGAAAGAAAGAAATAGCGAAGAGAGAGGATGAGGGAGGATGGAGGGGCTTTCTTTCTGTATTTCTTTTCTTCCCCCACTCGCCTTGTCCTTCTTCTTGAAGAATTTTAAATCATTTAGGTAGAAATGACTAATTTCTAGTTACAGAAACAATTCTTGGGTGAAGAGGGGCAGTCTCAAGTGTCCTGCATACACTATCCTAAAATATCTTCATATTTCATTTATTTTAGTGTTTTTCCAATAGGCATGCATGAGTGCATGTCATCAATTCAGTGAGTGAGAAGTTTGATAACACCATTTTTCTATATTATGAAGATAAATAAACAACTTAGCCTTGGGCTTATAATTAAATGAACCACAAAACACTGATTTATTAAAACTCTTTGCCAATTTTTGGACAGAAATTTATTCATGCTCAAAGGTAACAAATTATTGTAAAGGTTATTGAACTGAAATTTGTATTATTTTTATCGCAGAAAAGAAAGATGTAAGTAAAACTTTTAGTCCCTTAATTATATCATGTCATATTTAGGTGGACCAAATTAATAATAAGATTAAAAGAAAATATTGCTGGTATATATGTTGATAAAATATAAATAACATTTTTCTTTTTTTTCCTTTTCTTTTTTTTCTTTTTTTCTTTTTAAAAAGTTTTGTTATTGAAATCTAGTTGACGTACAATGTTATATGAGTTTTAGATGTACAATACAATATGTGGTTTAGTATCAAAACCAACACAATACCTGTGACCAAATAACAGCCCTAGATTCTGGGGCTATCATGTAGAATCTATATTCCAGATGGTCACAAATTGTCATTCTCCCTTCCACAAGCGCACTTGTTTTTAATCTTTATGAAACCTATTCTATCTTAATTTTCTACTAATATTTCCTAATCTACATCACCATCTCAATTTGCCCCAAGAGCTTTAAAAAACCGTTATTTTTATGATCACTCCCACATTTCTCTCACTGTGGCACCACATCAGCTGCTTTCAATGGACAGGTATGTGACTAGGCTATAGTCACTTGCTTCATTGAAAGTCTCCTTTACTTACATTTCCCCTTCTCTGTGATTATCTGGCTTCTTCAAAAGCCTCCTTTTCTATTTTCTAGTTTAAAAAATACTGAAACAGAAGTCAAGTAAAATCAACCATAATCACGTTACTTTAAAATGTATAAAAAGCTGATGTGTAAAAAACTAAATCCACATCTTCCTCTCTCCCAATTGATCCAATTGGTCAGAAGTTAAAATTAATTGCTCAGTGCCCATCTTTTCTGACATTTTTCTACTTTTATACAGATGTTTGATGTGTATGTGTAAACACTTTAATATACGTCCTCTTATTCCCTCCAAATATGGGAATGTGTACACACATACACACATTGCTTTCTTCATTGAAAATATCTTGGACATATCACATTAATATGAAGAGAACTACTTAATTCTATTAAAGAGCTGTATGATATTCCATTGTTTGACTCTTCTATAATTTGTCAATATTCCTAGGAAGACAGTTTTACATACTCTTTATGCACTGTATTTTCTCCATGCAATAAATTTCTTAAAGTGAGACGATGACATAAGAAGGGTTGTTTTGTTTTGTTTTGTTTTGATGAGATTCTTGAGAACAGGATTCATATGTAGAGTGCCACCAGATTAATATAACACTCCAAGACATGGTGGTCACTAACTGGTGTTAGCAGACCCAAGTTAATTGAGTGGTTGAGTATTCTAAAAATTGAACTAACTTTTATAAATACCTGAAAAATACAATTGTTTGACCCTTTTACTCTTTCTTACAGTGACAGATTCTACACAGCCATCCAAAGCTTCTGTTGAGGAGATTATGATAATCAGCAACTCTTTATTGAGAAGCAATATTTTATTGTTTGACTTGGATACAAAGGAAAGCCATCCCTCCCTTGTCACTGAGTAAGCACACACTAGGATCTCTTGGTTTTACTATATTCTAATATACTAATTTTACAGGGAAAATACATCAGGTATTAGGTGAGTGTAGTATACTTGAAACGATCATTGTCCTAAGGCAGGCAGGTTGCTATCAAAATTTGTAACTGTACCAATACCTTCCAGCATACAGCTTCTTCATTTGTGAAGTAAGAGAAATTACAAACTCTGCGGTCTTTTTTGGTTCTAAATTCTCTACTATAGTCCCCACCAAACAAAGATAGCAGTGCCAGGGGTGTCTGGGTGGCTCAGTCACTTGAGCAACTGACTTTTATTTTCAGCTCAGACCATGATCTCAACTTTGTGGGATCGAGCCCTGCATGGGGCTCCATGCTCAATGAGGAGTTTGCTTGGATTCTCTCCCTTTCCCTTTCCCTCCCCCTCTGCTCCTCCCCTACTCATGTAAAATAAATAATATAAATAATATGTGTGTTGTATATATATATATATATCATATATATATGTTTTTTTAAAGACAGCAGTGCTATATTATTTAACTTCTAAGATATTCCTCCCACTTTGATTGAAAATGGAATTATTAGAAACATTTTCCTAGATCCATTCAAATTGCATGAAACTGGAGATAAATGCTCATATATCCTCTAATTGCAAACAATCAGAATGGGTATACTGATTCCTACTGCCCCAAGTTTTTGTGAAAATTCAGTGACAGGATACTCAGAATACTTTGTATCATGCTTAGTATACACAAGTACTCAGTGACTTCTACCTTTCTTCATTGTGATTACTGGAGAAGGTTTAGAACTTGTATTTAAATGCTATTTCACTAAATTATGGAATTGTTTAAAATAGCAGAATTAAATAATCATTATCACAAAATGTTGAGATAAATTATGAAGTGTCTTAGCCTCTTTAACAAAGACAAGAACAATCTCAAACATACTTACTCCTGAACTAATATCAAAATCTAGAATAAAAAAAAAAGCTAGAATATAAAATATAACAAGCAGAAGAGATTACAAAGAACATACTTGCAATCTCCAATCACTGTCCCATGAACTGAAAGAACCCTGTGTTATGTAATTGGAGCAACAATGGCAAACCACATCCTTGGTGGAAGCAGCATTCCAAGGTTCTAGCCCTTAAAATAGCTACTGCTAGCACATATAAAGGTCAGCACATGTATATTTTATGCACTTTACTATTTCATAGGATTTCAAGCCACAACACATTACAGCAAGAAAGGACATTGGCAAACATTAATTCCTCTAGAACTAGAAAGAAAACTCAAAACCTTGACATTGTTCAAATCAATTCTCTCCTAGGAGACAATTGTCCATACTGCAATCAATGCCAAAGAAGTTTTGCCTGCAGTCTCTCTGCTCCAAATAAATGCATTTGGGAACTTCCCATGATGTTTTTTCTGCATAGAATCCTCATTGCCCAATTTCTTTCCCCTTTTTTATTTTCTCTTTTTTCCTCAGGGAGAGAGAGAATCCCAAGCAAGCTCCACATTCAGCGCAGAGCACAGAGCCCGACTTGGGGCCCATCTCAGAATCCTGAGACCATGCCATGAGCTGAAATCAAGGGTGGGATACTTATCCTACTGAGCCACCCAGGTGCCCCCTCATCCCCCAACTTCTTTTAAGAAAAATCTATCCTCTGTACAAGGCAGACACTGATCCTCCTACACTTGGTTTGTGATTGGATTCAACCTTCTATGATGGAATGCGGCTCTTCCACTTGATTTTGAATCCACACAGGCCCTAAAATCTAGGTGTCCTTTACTCTTTCACAGTACAATGTGATTACTACTCATCCAGCATCAGGTGCTCAAATATATATTTGGAATTGAATCAAATCAAATCCAATTGAATTCAAGATGACTGTTCATTCAACCTTTAAGACTATAAGGCTCAAAATTAATATATTTGGTTTACTGGCTCCACTAGTAGCAAAGATAGAGAAAAATAAGCCATCAAGTACACAACAACCAACCCATTAAACTGACCACAACTCCCCTTAAAAATGTTGCTTAAGTGTTATTCAGAACCAGAAAGTTTGGGGACTTGAGAGAATTTTAGTCCCTCACCCACTTTATTTTTTTTAAGATTTTATTTATTTATTCATAAGAGACACAGAGAGAGAGAGAGAGGCAGAGACAGAGGCAGAGGGAGAAGCAGCCTGCGAGGAGCCTGATCCCAGGACCCCAGGATCATGCCCTGAGCCAAAGGCAGATGCTCAACTACTGAGCCACCTAGGTGTGTCCCCCTCATTCACTTTATTAACAGTGTTGTTGCATGCATTGGATCAGGTGCCATCTATGTGCTAGACACACAAGAGTAAAAAGGATGGACATTCCCCTGACAACAAGAATTTTTCAGCTTAGTGGAATAAAACAGTAAATAAATCACTCTAATTCTGTCTCATGACAGCGTAAGTAGAAGAGTATGGGACTCCCCAGAGGCCTCCAAGGACCATGTAAAGTGTGATCAAAAGAATAATGGAAGTGAATGAGCTGACAGAGATACAAAAAAGAGGGGTGGTAGACAACTGCAGGGCTGGGGAAAAGCAGGCACACCAGAGGAGCTGTCAAAACACAGATTCATATTAACTTGTATATTCATTGTAGCAACCACCAAAGGGTCTTCTTGAGTTCCATTAAACATTCATATCAATAAGCCTGGCACCATGCCACTCGAAAGACTTTGGATAGAAGCCACAGTTTTCTGGCATGGTGATATCAAGTGTCCTCTCAGGATCCCCACAGAATGAGTAGAAGAGATGCCCTAGCTAAAATGCTTCATGTTCATAAGAACCAATATCTTTCATAACAACTCCAGTTTCCAAAAACCCTAACAAAGGCAAGCTCAGAGACAAGAGTTACCATGCTCAGAGAAGATCAATGTTAATTTGCCAGTGAGGGATTATTTTTCTACCAGCAAGATTGCCTGGATGTATACTCACATGTGAACAGAGGTAGAGAGTTAACCAGTGGTCATAGTCTCATGCTAAAGGTAAAGGGCTTGATAACTCTCTGCCCACACCTCCTGTGGGTAGTTCTGAGTGGGACACCATTATAAGTAGTGTATGTGGCACATAAAGGCCTGTGGGAAAGGAACAAATGGAACGTTCCAGGCTCTAAAGGAAAATTCATAAAGACGGAAGCATATTGGGGGTTTAGAGAGACTATAGGGTGCTAGAAGTCATGAGAATAGTCACAGGAAGCAAGGGAGAATATATTTCACAAGGCTGTAGTTTAAAGTGGGACTATTCCAAGGTTTAAAGCAAGGGAATGAGTTAATCACATTTACATTTGGCTAATCTAGGCACAGGACACTGGAAGAGCATGAAGCCCTCCGATGTCTTACATCTGCTGCTACAGATCTAACTTTTCTGGCTTTGTCCTCCTCCCCAGAGGTCAGTGTGAATGCACCAGAACAATGAGTTCCCTAGCTTCTGGCTTTCTGTTAGGTCCAACCTATGCAGAGCACTAGCAAGGGAGGCAAGGGAAGAAGAGAATGAGGCCAGGTATTTAATCCCCTGGACTCCTCCCTTCCAGGTTCCCTGAGACCTGCTATGTCCTTCCAGCTGTCATTGCACCCTTCTAGGTGGTTCTAAGAATAGCTTACTCTCCCTGCGGTTCTGAGAACCACTCCTGAGACCAGCTACACAGGAGTACTGAACTATCTAGAATTATTCTGATTTTTAAGTGTGCCATCTATTTTCTCCTGGGTCCTGCACTGATCACAGTTAAGACATTAGGCCAGATGACCAGGTAGGAGTTGTTGGTATCTTGCCCAAGATTCCCTGGGAAGCCTTTCACCATTTGGGCACCACCCCACCCCCACCTTCTGTGTGTTTCTTCTTATAAGAGAAGCTGTCACACTATTGGGACCATGGTGGTCAGTCCTGCAACTGCTTTGTCAGAACATGCAGACAAGCAGGGAGCCTGAGTGATTACATCTCCCCAGAGCAGCCCTGAGAGCTGTGGCTGGCTGGTGCAGAACTATAAAAGCCCAGCTCCCTGCCCCAGCTCAATTTCCAAGGTATGTCCATGCTCCAGAAGTCCCCTGTGGGATCAGTGCAAGTTATCCCATATTCAGGCCCCATGGTGAAGTGAAAAGATTAGTGCATCTAGATCAAAATGAAGGGGGAAAAATGCTATCAAAGGTACCAAGAGAAGGACGCCTGGGTGGCTCAGTGGTTGAGCATCTGCCTTTGGCTCAGACTGTGATCCTGGGGTCCTGGGATCCAGTCCCACATCGGGCTCCCCACGGGAACTTGCTTTCCCTCTGCCTATGTGTATGCCTCTCTCTCTATGTCTTTCATGAATAATAAAATAAAATAAATAAAATAAAAACCTTTTAAAAAATATTTTACTTTCTTCTGTGGTCTCCTGACTTGTCATGGTGTTTTAATGTAATTTTAGAGGGGGGAAAAAAACCTTAACATTTTATTATTTATTTATTTATTTATTTATTTATTTATTAAACCTTAACATTTTAAATTATCAGCCTGGATTTCACTGTTCATGTTTAGCTCATGCCATGACTGATTTAAATATAAATATGAGCTATTAACTTATATAAAGGATCACTGAAATTATAGAATTCATTTGTTTTAGCTTGTCCATGCACATATATTTCATTGTTACCAGAACAGTGGAAATGCTACACAAAAGGGACTGAATTTTTTTTTAAGATTTTATTTCTTTATTTATGAGAGACACACAGAGAGAGGCAGAGACACAGGCAGAGGGAGAAGCAGGTTCCCCACGGGGAGCCTGATGCAAGACTAGATTCTAGGACCCAAGGATCATGACTTGAGCTGAAGGTAGATGCTCAACTGCTAAGTCACCAAGGTGTCCCGGGACTGAACTGTTTTTATTTCATTTCTTGATGGGCACACATTCGACCAACATGCCGTCTTTGGTTACTGATTAAGAAGGATTGAAAGGAAAGTGAACTATGGGTTGTTTCATTGCCCCTTTTTCTACTATGTCATCACTTTCAGCAGAAATGACCACCTGACACAGGGAAGTATAACACTAGTAAGAGAAGATCTGCTGAGTCTCTTTGGTCCTTCATGTCCCTGGGAATGCCACGGACTTCTTTCTGCATTCCAAGCAAATTCTGTTTCAAAGGAAAAAGGCAGCTCTGAGGCCTGCAGGCACCCTAGCTTCCTCGTCACAGATACAACACACTTACTTTGTACTTGCATTCAGGGGCGCTGCCTTGACATTCATTACGGCTCCACCAAAATCCCATGCTCAGGCTCTGGGAGTGCTGTGAACACTATATGCCCACAGGGAGGCAAGGAATGACAAATACACAAAAAGCACTTGTCTGCTCATGTGCGTACTCCACTGCCTCCGACCCCAGACTGTACTTAGAAAATACAGGTTCAAAAATAAGATTATTATGACTTTCAAGACATCATCGGCAGAGCACTAAACCAAGCCCAGGGCTTGTCTCAGTGTGGGATGCTACATGATTGCCCAAGCCCATGAAGCTAGCCTACTCTGCATGGAATTTTACTGAATCACACTCTTTCATTGTCCCCCCACTACTCCCCCCCCCACCCCACAGCATTTGATAAATCACTTGCAAATGAGACCTTTTCTGAAAGTTTGCTTAGAAATCCAACCTATAAAAGTTTTTATTGAAAACGTCCCTAAGAAGCAAATCTAAGATGTGATTCAGGAAGTAGATCACTTGCTGGACAAGTAACAAAAGATGTCTGACACCCACCTTCCACAGCACTGATTCCTAGGATGCCATAGCATTGCACTTGCTAGAATTTCTACCTGTGTAATTGGGGATAGACAGAGGTGGAAGGAGATAACCTCACTGGCGCAGGATCTTTCTTGATTGAGGGCTGTGGTGAAAATGTGGAATTGCTTTGGGTTGGCTGAGCACTG
>NW_023331821.1:0-33338 GCF_011100685.1 Canis lupus familiaris | reverse complement strand
TCCAGGGGGATTTGGGAATGCGGAATTGGAGTTGTAGGCCAGCAGCAGCCTCACATCCACCTGGCATGGTTCTGTCCAGGCAGTATGGGAGGGGTACACCTGAGTGATAAGCCGGTGGCGCCCTGGGCCAGGATTCTGCAAGTCTGCCGGCTTAGGATGAATCATCTGAGCCTGGCCATCTGGATAGAAGACCTGGACCTTCACAGCACTCTGAGGGTCCTGGACATTTTCCAGGGTCACATCGACATGCAGGGCCACAACCAATCCAGATGTAAACTGCAAGGGGTTGTCTGACTCACCTGCTGGCTCAATGATGCTGGCTGAAGTGTGTGGATCTGCTCTGGAAGGGGGAGGTGCAAGAAGGTACTCTGCCTCAGCATGGTCCGTAGAATTTTGACCACTTCCACAGGTTTGGATGTCATGAGTCGGGGCATAATCAAGGTCAAGTTTGTCCACAAAGCTGTCCTTTAGGTGGGGCAAATCCGCAATAAAACACCTCTGAAAAAAGTCCACTTCCTGTAAAAAGTTTTGACACATCCCAAATAAGGGGTCAACTCCTCGAGTAGTCCGTGCTGTTACTATAAGTTGCAAGGCTTTGGCCTGCAGCCTCAGGTGATGTAAATCACCACCTGTTTATTCTCCACACCACTGTACATGAACTCCATTTGGTAGGTCTCTTCCATGATCTGTTTTGCTGCTGTGGAGGCCAAGTCACTCTGCTTCAAATATAAAGGGCAGCCACATTCCAGAGCTTTTCTTGCAAGGCCTTGAGGAGAAGAAGCTGACACCAAAGATAGGTAGCCGAGAACTCCTAGCAGCGACTCCTGCTAGTTCAGACTGAAGTTCTCCACGTTTTTGAAGATCCTGGATGGTGAACTCCAGCAGCTTCTGGGTTCCTGAGGGTTCCGGTGCTCTGAAGACTGTACACCCTTTCAGAGCTCTGCTGCAGGAACTGATGGGACGGGTCCTCATGGGGCGCAATACCGGGAGAAATGGCCGATGACACTAGTTTTCTACCTGGTAACCTTAAGGCAGGAACAGATGAGAAAGACTGTCTCAGAGGTAGGCATAATGCCTGAAGGTATGATCTGAGAACAGTGCTGGCATTGTTGAACAGGTTTTAGCAGCATTAAAAATAAGAACCAAAACTGCAATGTAAGCTGGTTCATCCATGTCTGGTTCAGCTGTGTCAAAAAATGGATGGGTGCTCAGGAGCTCTGGCACCAAGGGAAGCACCAGGGTTGGATGCCGACTTCCCAGAAACTTCAAGCACTTCCATATAGAGTCCCTATCAGTAGGGTACTTGGTTAAATTTTTCAGCAGCTCCGCCAGTGCAAGATGAATCCCTTCTTTAGTCGAAACATTAGTACAGCATAAAAGTTCATGAAGAGCCTCTCGAATATCTCTGGATGAATCCTCTAACACAGCCAGGACAGTGTCAAGCTGATCCTCTCGGAGAGTGATATTATTAGAAATTTTTCTCATGCTGTGTATGGGCTGCAGATGTACTTCCTCAATTTCATCATTAAACATGTCAACCAGGAAATCAGGGCGGCACTTCTCCGCAAAAGAAGGTGAAGATTGGGCCAGCACGCAGAGAGCCTCCACAGCAGCAATGAGGACCTCATACATCTCATCTTCCAATCCCTGAACAAAGGCTCCACAAGCTCCTGACTCAATCAAGTTCACAGCTCCTGTATCTATTTCTTCTTTGGGAGCATCACCTCCTCACTTTCTGCCACTGGAAAACTCTCCTGACCTGTAAAGTTCCTTGGCATGTTCATGTGCAGTGCATTTTCTCCTGAGATCGGACATGAGCTTCTTGTCGAGTGTTTGCTCCAGGAAATGAGAAACTGACTTGTTCCATTGAGCCCAACAGCTTTGCAGCCTGAACTCGAACCACCCAGGAGCCATCATTGACCATGGGGCAAATTTTTCCAAATGCATCACCAACTAAGCGAATTTCTTCATTAGAAGAAGGAATGGGGACAACGCTTCAGGATAGAGCTGACTGACAACCCAGATAAGTTGGACTGCAGCACTGCGCCCTTGTTCATAGTCATCAGACAACAATTTACAGGCCTGATTATAAATTGCTTGGTGTAATTTCAGTCCTCTCTCATGAAGCTGCAACATGGCTTTTATAGCTGCTGTTCTGACACGTGGGTCTTGGTCACTGAAGTAATCCCCTATCATCTTCTGGACATCTCTGACAGCTAGGCCTTCTCCATCTTTTGTGACACTTTTCTCCAAAGAGCCAAGATTGCCAAGTAATTGCAGGCACTTATTTCTTCCACCATGAGACGTATCTGTGAGGTGCTTGCAGGCTACATCAACTAATCCCATCTGGATAGCTTGATTCTCTGGGAGTCTGGTGCCAGTTGCAAGCAAGCTGTCCAACAGTTGAGCAAGGACTTGATGAGACTTTTCATTCTGCAGGATGTTAATGGCATCATCCATAATGCAGTCTGGTGAAAATCCTGCAGTCTTTGATAATAAACCCAACAATGATGCAATTTTCAGTCTCACAGATGGATCATTCTCCATAATAATGTTCCAAGAGAATCCTAACTACTCCTTCCACACTTTCTGCTTCAACAGGCTTTCTGGCAAACTGGAGTAGATACTGCAAAGCATCCGCTGGGAAGGGAGCTTTACACAGATCTACGTGGAGTGCTGCAGATTTACTTGGTTTTGTCAATCGCAGTTTCTTGGTTGCAATTTCCTCCTGTTGTTGCTGGACCTCCTTAGTGAATTCGTCGTACACTCGTTTCTTTAGGTGAGCCGCCATGACTTCCCGCCCGCCAGACCACAGCTTCTTGATCCATCATCTTTCGATGGACACCGAGGTTCCTTCCACAGTTTGGCTATTGTGGACATTGCTGCTATAAACATTGGGGTGCAGCTGTCCCGGGTATTATGCTGAGTGAAAACAGTCAATCGGAAAAGGACACACATTATATGGTCTCATTCATTTGGGAAATATAAAATTAGTGAAAGGGAATAAAGGCAAAGGAGAGAAATGAGTGAAAGTATCAGTGAGGGTGACAAAACAGGAGACACCTAACTCTGGGAAACAAACAAGGGGTAGTGGAAGGGGAAGTGGGTGGGGTGGGTGACTGGGTGATGGGCAATGAGGGGGGCACTTGGCGGGATGAGCACTGGGTGTTGTGCTATATGTGGACAAATTGAACTCCAATAAAAAATTAAAAATTCTGGGATCCCTGGGTGGCGCAGCGGTTTGGTGCCTGCCTTTGGCCCAGGGCGCGATCCTGGAGACCCGGGATCGAATCCCACATCGGGCTCCCGGTGCATGGAGCCTGCTTCTCCCTCTGCCTGTGTCTCTGCCTCTCTCTCATCTCTCTCTCTCTCTCTCTGTGACTATCATAAATAAATAAAAATTTAAAAAAAAATTAAAAATTCAAAAAAAAAAGAAAATGGGCCCTTTATGTAAAATAAGCAAACATTTAACTGATGTATTCAGTAGGTCCAATAATGGAAATGTATGACACTAAAAAAAAAAAAAACACCAGGGAAATCTTCAGGGTTCTAAAGTATGTCATTGTTTTTCAAAAGATATCCGAGTGATATAAACAGGAACACCACAAGTACAGAAGTAAAAGCTGCTGAAGGCACAGATACGAACAATTTCACTACTATGTTAAATGCCGTAGATCATCATGAGAAAGATTTAAATGCATCAGTAAATAAGAATCTTTAAGTTTTGGACACAGTTTTTTTTTTTAACATAAGCAAATATGCAATAATGTATTTCAAATGTGAAAAAGTACCTGTACCCATGGCCACCCTGGAGGAAGAGCATGCCAAGGGGCATGCTATCGGGATCCCCCACATGACAGAGCAGCCACCTGCCTCAGTGAAGCAACCGACTTCGGCCACTGAGCAACATCCTAAACGAAATCAAGAGCCCGCCAGAGCTACTACACTGGGGCAAGCTGAAACTTATGGGCCTGAGCAGTTTGAGCCGGGCATGGCAGTTGGTGCTGAGTGCATGGCCCGAGCCGAGAAGCTAGCTGCTGAGGCCAAGTCAATTTACAAGGCAGTCACACCTCTGATTCACTGTCCCAACCTGGAGGAGCCACCTACACACTTGGCCACCCTGCAACAAGAGCTCCCCCAGGTGCCCACTATCAATGTCCCCGGCATGCCATGCCAAAGGAATCACCTGCCTCAGTGCAGCAACCAGCTTTGGCCCCTGAGCAACATCATGTCAGCAGCCCACCCCAGCTCTGAAGGTGGGGCCTGATGAAGCTTCTGGGCCTGAGGTGATCGAGCTGGGCAGGGCTGTCGGTGCTGAGTGCTTGGCCAGAGTAGAGATACCAGCTGCTGAGTTGAAGCCAATGCATGAGGTGGTCAAATCTCTGATTCACTCTCCCAACAAGGAGGACCCACCTGCAATCTTGGCCACCCTCGCAGTAGATCATGTCCCAGCGCATGCTATCAGGGTCTGCCACATGCCGGAGCAACCACTCGTCTCAGTGGAGCAAATAGTGTCCACCCCTGTGCAATATCCTGAACCACCTCAACAACTGGCCCCAGCTCCTACCTTGGGGCCTGCTAAAGCTTCAGGGCCAGAGGTGATTGAGCTGGTCATGGCTCGAGCCGAGAAGCCAGCTGCTCAGACCAAACCAATGCATGTGGTGGTAACACCTCTGACTCACTGTTCCGACATGCAAGAGCTACCTGTACCCGTGGCCACCCTGGAGGAAGAGCACGCCCAGGTGCATGCTATCGGGTTCCCGCACATGCCGGAGCCGCCACCTGCCTCAGTGGAGCAAATGACTTTTGCCACTGAGCAACATCCTGAACCAAATCAAGAGCCTGCCAAAGAGACTACAGTGAGGCCAGCTGAAGCTTCTGGAGATGGAATACTTCCAAACTCGTTCTATGAGACCAGCATCACCTTAAGTCCAAAAGCAGACAAAGACCCCACCCGACCAAAAAGGAGAGTTATAGACCAATGTCTCCGATGAACACGGATGCAAACGTTCTCAACAATATACGAGCCAATAGGATCCAACGGTACATTGAGAAGTTACTCACCGTGACCAGGTAGCATTTATCCCCGGGATGCAAGGCTGGTTCAACACTTGTCAAACACTCCATGTGACTGATCAGATCTGCAAGAGAAAACACGAGAACCAGATGATCCTCTCAATAGATGCAGAGAAAGCATTTGACAAAATACGGCATCCATTCCTGATCCAAACGCTTCAGAGTATAGGGATAGAGAGAACATTCCTCAGCATCTTCAAAGCCATCTATGAAAAGCCCGCGGCAAATTATCATTCCCAAGGGGGAAATGCTGGGAGCCTTTCCCCGAAGAAGATCAGGAACGAGACAGGGATGTCCACTCTCATCACTGCAATTCAACATAACACTAGACGTCATAGCCTCAGCAATCAGGCAACAAAAAGAAATAAAAGGCATTCAAATCGGCCTAGAAGAAGTCAAACTCTCCCTGTTCACAGATGACATGATACCATACACCTGGAAAACCCAAAAGACTCGACCCCAAGACTGCTAGAACTCATACAGCAAATTCGGCAGTGTGGCAGGGTACGAAATCAATGCCCAGAAACCAGTGGCCTTTCTAGACGCTAACGATGAGACTGAAGAAAGAGAAATTAAGGAGTCAACCCCATTTGGGATGGCACCCGAAAGCATGCGCTACCTAGGAATAAACCTAACCAAAGAGGTCAAGGATCTCTATCCGAAAAATGACAGAACACGTCTGAAAGAGACTGAGGAAGACACAAAGAGATGGCAAACTATTCCATGCTCATGGATCCGAAGAATGAATATTGGGAAAACGTCAACGTGACCCAGGGCAATTTACACAATGCAATCCCTATCAAAATACCATGGACTCTCTTCAGAGAGCTGGAACAGATCATCTGAAGATTTGTGTGGAATCAGAAAGGACCCCGAATGGCCACAGGAAGAGTAGCCAAGAAAACCACAGCGGGGGGCAGTACAATGCCGGATTTCAGGTTGCACTGCAAAGCTGTGCTCACCAAGACAGTGTGGTACAGGCACAAAAACAGACACATCCATCAATGGAACAGAAGAGGAATCCAGAAGTGGACCCTCCACTCAGTGGTCAAGACCACATATTCGACCAAGCAGGAGAGACCATCCACTGGAAAAAAAGACAAGTCTCTTCCATAAATGCCACTGGGAATGCTGGACAGCCACATGCAGAGGAGTGAACCTGGACCACTGTCTCACACCAGACACAAAGATAAACTCAAAATGGATGAAAGATGTAAATGTGAGATGAGATTCCATCAAAACCCTAGGGGAGAACACAGGCAACGTCCTTCCCGAACTTGGCCACAGCAACTTCATGCAAGATACACCCACAAAGGCCAGAGAAACAAAAGCAAAGATGAACTATTGGGACTTTATCGGGATGAGAAGCTTCCGCACAGCCAAAGAGACACTCAACAAAACCAACAGACAACCTCCAGAATGGGAGAAGCTACGTGCAAATGACCCGTCGGGTAAAGGGCCAGCATCCACGATCTCTAAAGAACCCATTCAACTCAACAGCAGAGAAACCAACCATCCAATCCGGAAATGGGCAAAAGACACGAACCGAAATGGCACAGAGCAAGACGTCGACGTGGCCGACAAGCCCATGAGAAAATGCGCCGCATCACTGTTATTTCCATCAGGGAAACACACGTCAAAAGCACAACGAAATCCCACCTTACACCGGTGAGAATGGGGAACATTGGCCAGACAGGAAACCACAAATACTGGACAGGATGTGCAGAAAGGGGAACGATTTCAAAATTCAACAATTTCAGAGGTAGCATATTCACCTGAAAGGGACCAAGGGGGAGGGGGGCATGCTGCCGGCCAGGCTGGGGAGCTTAGGGAGGGACCTGAGAGCGGGGAGGGGGTGGGGGGAGGAGGAACACCAAGGGCCTTGGGGGGCCTGGGGGGGCCCAGCAGCCCAGGCCCTCAAGCCACCACCCCAAGGCCCTGCCCTGACATCGCAAGGTGCCTGCATCCTAACCCCTCTGAGCAGCCGCGGATGGGTTCGGCGGCACCTCCCCGAGCCCCGGTGGAGGGGCCCCACACCCTCCCTGAGCCGCTCCTGTGAGACCTGACCTGACACGTAGGAGGCCCCGCCGCCGCCCCCCTCCGAGAACAGGTGCCACCACTCCTCCCCCGCGCAGCCCTCTGCCCGGCACCCTGGCGGCCCAAAGGGTGTCCGCCGGGCTCGCCACGGGGGCGCCTCCATGCGGCCCCCAAGACTCACTGTCCCCCTCCGGTCCCTCCCAGGCACCCGCCGCGCCACCAGCGAGGGCCAGATGCCTCTCGCACAGCCACCCCGGGGCCCGTCACGCCTCCCGGGGCCCACGCTGACCTGCGCGCCGGGGGCCGAGGCCTGCAGAGCCGCTGCCGCGAGCCCGGAGCGCGGGGAACCGCGGGGAACCGCGGGGAACCGCGGGGAACCGCGGGCCTGGACTGGGGGCGCGGCCGCGCAACCTCCTGCCGTGCCCAGGTCGCCGCATCTGCGCACAGCTCCTCCTGCGGCCACGCCCCGGCCCCCTTCAGGTCACGCTCGGGCTCAGGCGCCTGGGCAAGCTCCCGCCCCGCCCCCGCCACGCCCCCCGCAGACCTGCCACACAGAGGCCCGCCCTCCGCGGAGCCTACAGGGGACCCGAGACCGCCTCTGCCTCCCCCCGCTAGTCTAGTCGGGGCGCCGGGGCCGAGGCCTTGCGCCCCGGCTCAGTCCCGAGGGACACCTGCTCACGGAGGCACGGAGCCTCTCTCTGGCTCTGTGTCTCCATCCCTGTCCCTCCGTCCCGGTCTCTGTCTCTCCCTCACTGTCTCCCTCGCTCTCCCTCCCGGTCTGGCCCTGTCTCCCTCCCAGTCTCTCTGCCTCTGCCCCCACCCCCATCTCTCTCTCTCTCCCTCGCCCTCCCAGTCTCCGTGTCCCTCCCAGTCTTTCTTCTCTTACTGCCTATCATGGCCTGTCCCTCGCTGTCTCTCTCTCCCTGTCTCTGTGCCTACCTTCTTGTCTCTCGGACTCTCACTTGTCTCCCTCCCTGTCTCATTCTCTCCATCCTGTCTCTGTCTCGCTGTCTCCTCCCTCCCTGTCTCTGACTCTCCCCTCCTGTCTCTCGGTCTCCCTCCCTGCACCTTGGTCTCTCCCCTCTGTCTCATCTCTCCCTCTCTGTCTCTTGGTCTGTCTGTCCCTCCCTGTCTCTGGATCCTTCCTTCCCTGTCCTGTGTCTCTCCCCCATCTCGATCTCTCACCCCCGTCGTCTCAGTCACTCCTCCCTGTCTCCATCTCTCTCTCCCTGCCTGTCTCTCGGACTCCCCCTCGCTTTCTCTCCGTCTCCCTGCCCACCTCTATCTATCTCTCCCTCCCTGTCTCTGTCCATCCCTCCACTTCTGTCTCTCCTTCCCTGCCTCGGTCTCTCCATCCCTGTCTCTCGCCACCCGTCTCCATCTGTCCCTCCCTGTCTGTGTGTCTCCATCCCTGTCTCTCTCTCATCCTGTCTCTCGGCCTCTCCCTCACTGTATCTCGGTCTCCCTCCATGGCTCTGGCTCTCACTCCCTGTCTCTCTGTCTCCCCCTGCCTGTCTCTCTGTCTCCCCCTGCCTGTCTCTTGGTCTCTCCCTCCCTGTCTCTGGGTCTGTCCCTCCCTGTCTCTCGGTCTCCCTCCCTCTCTGTCTCTCCCACGGTGTCTAGATCTCACCCTCCTTCTCTCTGTGTCTCGGTCTCTCCCTCCCAGGCTCTCGGTGTCTCCCTACCTGTTTCCCTGCCTCTCCCTGCCTGTCTTTCTGTATCTCCCTCGCTGTCTCTGTCTCTCCATCCCTGTCTCTCTGACTCTCCTTCCCTGTGTCTGTGTCTGTCTCTCCCCGCTGCCCCATCTCAGTCTGTCCCCGCCCTGCCCCCCACCCCGTCTCCTCTCCCGCCCTCTCTCTGACTCTCGCTCCCTGTCTCGCCGACTCTCCCTTCCTGTGTCTCTGTCTCTCTTTGCGTCTCTGTCTCTCTGCCAGTCTCTGTGTGTCTCCCTTCGTGTCTCCCAGTCTCTCACTCCGTCTCGTTCTCTCCATCCTGTCTCTGTGTTCCCCTCTCTGTGTCTCAGTCTCCCTCCCTTTCTCTCTGACTCTTCCTCCCTGTCTCTCAGTGTATCCCTCCCGGGCTCTCGGTGTCTCTCTGTCTCTGTCTCTCCCTCCCTGTCTCTCTGACTCTCCTTCCATGTCTGGCTCTCTCCCTCCCTTCCTCATTCTTCCACCTTGTCTCGGTCTCTCCCTCACCATCTCTCTGTCTCTCCCTCCCCATCCCTATCTCTCCCTCCCTGTCTGTGTCCCCCTCCCTGTGTCTGTCCATCCCTCCAGTTCTGTCTCTCCTTCCCTCTCCACGTTAATGAAACAAAGGATGAGAACCGTAGGATTCTCTCAATAGATGCAGAAAAAGCATTTGACCAAATAGACCATCCTTTCATGATGGAAACCTTCTGCTGGGTACGCATACTGGGAAAAAAACCTCAATTATCATAAAACCCATGTACAAACGACCCAGAGAGGGAACGTGCTCTTCATTGGGAAAAACCTGGAGCTTTTCCCTTAAGGTCAGGAACACGACAGGGTGTCCACCCTCAACACTCTCGTTCGGCAGAATAGTAGTGGTCCTCGCTTTCCCAGCGACATTCCGAAACAGAAAAAAAAGGCATCCGGATCGGCAAAGAAGTCACACTCTCACTCTTCACAGAGGACATGACACTCTATGTGGAAAACCTCACACAATCACTAGACTAGATCGTACGTAAGGGATCTATCCAACAAGACGACCTAACTAACGATCGTGGGTATCTATGCCCTGAATGTGGGAGTTGCCACGGATATCAATCAATCGCTAAGCAAAGTTAAGACATACTTAGATAATAATACCCTTTTACTTGGAGACTCGAATACGGCGCTTTCTGCAATTGACAGGTCTTCCAGGCACAGCATCTCCAAAGAAACAAGAGCACTAAAGGATACAGTGGACCAGGTGGATCTCACAGATATTTACAGAACTTTACATGCAAATGCAACTGAATTCACATTCTTCTCAATTGCACGTGGAACTCTGTCCAGAAGAGACCACATACTGGGTCACAAATCAGGTCATAATCGATACCAAAACTTTGGGATCGTCCCCTGCATATTTTCAGCCCATAATGCTCTGAAACTAGAGCTCAACCACAAGAAGTTTTCAAGGATTTCAAACACGTGCAGGTTAAGGACCATCCTGCTAAAAGGTGAAAGGGTCAACCAGGACATTAGAGAAGAATTAAGAAAATTCACGGAAACCAATGAGAACGAAGATACGACCAACCGTTCAGAATCTCTGGGATACAGCAAAAGCGGTCCCAAATAGGGGAAAGACATCGCAATACAAGCATCGATCAAAACACTGGAAAGAACTCAAACACGAAAACTAACCTGGCACCTAAAGGAGCTGGAGAAGGACCAGCAAATGAAACCTTCACCCAGCAGAAGACGACGGTTAATAAAAATTCGAGCAGAACTCAATGAAATAGAGAGCAGAAGAACTGAGGAAACACATCCACAAAACCAGGTGGTGGACCTCTGAAAGAACCAATAAGAGAGAGAAAAACCATGAAGCCAGCCTTATTAAAAGAAGAGAGAAAAGACTCCAATTAACAAAAACACGAATGAGAAAGGAGAGATCACCACCACCACGTAGGAAATACAAGCGATCTGAAAAACTCATCCTGAGCAGCTATACGCCAATAAATTGGGCAATCGAGAAGAAACGAACGCATTTCCGGAAAACCACAAACTACCAAAAACGGAACAGGAAGACACAGAAAACCCCAACAGGTCAATATCCAGGGAGGAAATTAAAGCAGTCATCATCAAAGACCTCCCAGGACACAAAAGTCTAGGGCCGGGTGGCTTCCTGAAACACTGTGGAACACGTCGGAAAGAAACTGAGGAAGACACAAAGAGATGGAAAAGGGTTCCACGCTCCTGGGTTGGAAGAATTGATATTGGGGAAAATGTCAACGTGACCCAGGGCAATATACACAACTAATGCAATCCCTGTCAGAAATAGCACGGACTCTCTTCAGAGAGCTGGAGCAAGTCCTCTGAAGGCTGGTGTGGAATGCGAGAAGACCCCGAACGGCCACGGGAAGAGTCGCCAAGAAAACCACTGCGGGGGCAGCACAATGCCGGATTTCACGTTGTGCCACGAAGCTGTGACGGGCAAGACAGTGGGATACTGGCACAAAAACAGACACGCCGATCAATGGAACAGAAGAGAGCATCCAGAGGTGGACCCTCAACTCTATGGGCAACTAATATTCAGCCAGGCAGGAAAGACCATGCACGGGGAAAAAGAAAAGACAGTCTCTTCAATAAATGCTGCTGGGAACACTGGACAGCCACACGCAGAAGAATGAAACTGGACCATTCCTCTCACACCATACACAAGGATAAACTCAAAATGGATGAAGGATCTCAATTTTGCAAGACAAGAGTCCATCAAAATCCTAGGGCAGGACAAAGGCAACAACACCCTTCTTGAACTGGGCCACAGCAACTTCGTAGAAATGACATCAGCCACGAAGGCCAGAGAAACAAGAGCGAAGAAAAGGATTGCTGGGACTTCACCAAGATGAGCAGGTTCCACACAGCAAAAGAAACACCCGACAAAACTCAAAGCCAACCCACAGAGTGGGAGAAGACATGTGCAAATGACCCTGTCAGGTAAAGGGCCAGCATCCAAGATCTCTGAAGAACTTCTGCAACTCCACAGCAAAGAGACCAACGATCCAATCCGGAAGACGGGCAAGAGACATGAATGGAAATGTCACAGAGGAAGACTAGGCATGGCCGACAAGCACGTGAGACAATGCTCCGCATCACTGGCCGTCAGGGAGATATGGGTCAAAAGCACCACGAGATCCCACCTGACACACCAGTGACTGCGGTGAACGTTAACAAGATAGGAAGCAGCGAAGGTCGGCGAGGATGTGGCGAAAAGGGAACCCTCTTGCACTGCTGGTGGGAATGTGACCTGATGCAGCCACGCATGGAAAACCGTGTGCAGGTGCCTCAGAGAGGTAACAACGGATCTGCCCTGCGATCCAGCATGGGGGTGCACTGGTGGAGATGTACCCCAAAGATACAGATGCGGGGAAACACCGGGACACGTGCACCCTGAGGTTTCGAGTTGCAATGCCCACGATAGCCACACTGCGGAAGGAGCCTCGGTGCCCATCGAAAGATGAATGGATAAGGAGGGCGAGTGGTCTCTGTACACGATGGAAGATTACTCAGCCATCAGAAACGACAAACACCCACCATTTGCTTCGATGTGGATGGAACCAGAGGGTATTATGGCTGAGTCAAAGAAAAAGAAGGCAGTCGGCGAAGGACAAACATTCTATGGTCTCGTTCTTTTGGGGAGTATGAAAAAAATAGTGAAAGGGAACAGAGGAGAAAGAAGAAAAAAAATGAGTGGGAGATGGCAGAAAAGGAGACAGAACAGGAGAGACTCCTAACCCTGGGAAATGAACAAGGGGTGGAAGAAAGGGAGGAACGCGGGGGGCGGGGTTGACTGGGTGACGGGCACAGAGGGGGGCACTTGATGCGATGAACACTGGGGGAGTTACACTCGATGTTGGCAAAATGACCTCCAATAAGAAAGAAACCTATAAACAAACACACAAACCTCCCAAGACACAAAAGTCCAGGGCCAGATGGCTTCCCAGGGGAATTCTATCCAGCGCTTCAAGAAGAAAGACTAACTATGCTACTAAAAAGCTGCTCCGAAAGATAGAAAGAGATGGAATACTTCCAAGCTCGTTCTTGGAGGCCAGCATCACCTTAACTCCAAAACCCAAGACCCCAAAAGGGGACAATGCTGGACCGATGTCCCTGATTAAGGCGGACGCACACCTTCTCCACAAGATATGAGCCAACAGGATCCGACGGGACATGATTAAGAAGTTACTCACCACGACCCAGTGGGGTTAATCGCCAGGGTGCAAGGCTGCTTCAGCACTCGGAGAACACTCGATGGGCTTCATCAGATCTGCAAGAGAGAAAACAAGAACCAGATGATCCTCTCAAGAGACGCAGAGGAAGCATTTGACAAAATACGGCATCCATGGCAGATCCAAACCCTTCAGAGTACAGGGATAGAGGGAACGTCCCTCAGAATCTTCAAATCCATCTACGAAAAGCCCGTGGCAAATTATCATCCACAATGTGGAAACACTGGGAGCCTTTCTTCGAACATCAGGAACGAGAGACAGGGATGTCCACCCTCACCACGTCTTCTCAACATTCTTCTAGACATCTCGGCCTCAGCAATCAAGCGACAGAAAAAATAAAAGGCATTCACATTGGCAAAGAAGTAGTCAAACTTGCCCTCTTCACCGATGGCATGCATGGTACTGTACCCGGAAAACCCAAAAGACTCCACCCCAAGATCGTAGAACTCATACAGCAAATTCGGCAGCGTGGCAGGATCCTAAATCTATCCCAAGAAATCAGTCACCTCTCTATACGCCAACGATGACTCTGAAGAAAGAGAAATTAAGGAGTCGGTTCCAGTGAC
Source organism: Canis lupus familiaris (assembly GCF_011100685.1). Lineage (NCBI taxonomy): Eukaryota > Metazoa > Chordata > Mammalia > Carnivora > Canidae > Canis > Canis lupus. The sequence continues at coordinate 19,709 of NW_023331821.1, read as the reverse complement.
AACTGCACCCAAAAGCATGAGATACCCAGGAATACACCTAACCAAAGAGGTAAAGGATCTCTACCCGAAAAACCACGGAACACATCTGAAAGAAATTGAGGAGGACACTAAGAGATGGAAAACTATCCCCTGCTCCTGGATTGGAAGAATTCATATATTGGGAAAATGTCAACGTGACTGACCCAGGGCAATTTACACATTGATTGCAATCCCTATCATCAAAAATACCAAAGGCTCCCTTCAGAGAGTCGCCACAAATCATCTGAAGATTAGTGTGGAATCAGACAAGACCCCGAATGCCCAGGGCAATATTAGAAAAGAAAACCACAGCTGGCGGCATCACAACGCCGGACTTCAGGTTGTGCTACAAAGCTGTGCTCATCAAGACAGTGTGCTACTAGCAGAAAAACAGACACACGGATCAATGGGACAGAAGAGAGAAATCCAGAAGTGGACCCTCAACTCTACGGTCAGGACCATATATTCGACCAAGCAGGAGAGACCATCCACTGCAAAAAAGACAGCCTCCTCACTAAAGGCTGCTGGGAACGTTGGACAGCCACATGCAAAAGAATGAAACTGGACCATTCTCTCACACCATACACAGAGATAAAACTCAAAATGGATGAAAGATGTAAATGTGAGATGAGATTCCCTCAAAACCCTAGGGGAGAACACAGGCAACGTCCTTCCCGAACTTGGCCACAGTAACTTCTTGCAAGATACACCCGTGAAGGCCAGAAAACAAAAGCAAAGATGAACTATTGGGACTTCATCGGGATGAGAAGCTTCCGCACAGCCAAAGAGACACTCAACAAAACCAACAGACAACCTCCATAATGGGAGAAGCTACGTGCAAATGACCCGTCAGATAAAGGGCCAGCATCCACGATCTCTAAAGAACCCATTCAACTCAACAGCAGAGAAACCAACCATCCAATCCGGAAATGGGCAAAAGACACGAACCGAAATGGCACAGAGCAAGACGTCGACGTGGCCGACAAGCCCATGAGAAAATGCGCCGCATCACTGTTATTTCCATCAGGGAAACACACGTCAAAAGCACAACGAAATCCCACCTTACACCGGTGAGAATGGGGAACATTGGCCAGACAGGAAACCACAAATACTGGACAGGATGTGCAGAAAGGGGAACGATTTCAAAATTCAACAATTTCAGAGGTAGCCATATTCACCTGAAAGGGACCAAGGGGGAGGGGGGCATGCTGCCGGCCAGGCTGGGGAGCTTAGGGAGGGACCTGAGAGCGGGGAGGGGGTGGGGGGAGGAGGAACAGCCAAGGGCCTTGGGGGGCCTGGGGGGGCCCAGCAGCCCAGGCCCTCAAGCCACCGCCCCAAGGCCCTGCCCTGACATCGCAAGGTGCCTGCATCCTAACCCCTCTGAGCAGCCGCGGATGGGTTCGGCGGCACCTCCCCGAGCCCCGGTGGAGGGGCCCCACACCCTCCCTGAGCCGCTCCTGTGAGACCTGACCTGACACGTAGGAGGCCCCGCCGCCGCCCCCCTCCGAGAACAGGTGCCACCACTCCTCCCCCGCGCAGCCCTCTGCCCGGCACCCTGGCGGCCCAAAGGGTGTCCGCCGGGCTCGCCACGGGGGCGCCTCCATGCGGCCCCCAAGACTCACTGTCCCCCTCCGGTCCCTCCCAGGCACCCGCCGCGCCACCAGCGAGGGCCAGATGCCTCTCGCACAGCCACCCCGGGGCCCGTCACGCCTCCCGGGGCCCACGCTGACCTGCGCGCCGGGGGCCGAGGCCTGCAGAGCCGCTGCCGCGAGCCCGGAGCGCGGGGAACCGCGGGGAACCGCGGGGAACCGCGGGGAACCGCGGGCCTGGACTGGGGGCGCGGCCGCGCAACCTCCTGCCGTGCCCAGGTCGCCGCATCTGCGCACAGCTCCTCCTGCGGCCACGCCCCGGCCCCCTTCAGGTCACGCTCGGGCTCAGGCGCCTGGGCAAGCTCCCGCCCCGCCCCCGCCACGCCCCCCGCAGACCTGCCACACAGAGGCCCGCCCTCCGCGGAGCCTACAGGGGACCCGAGACCGCCTCTGCCTCCCCCCGCTAGTCTAGTCGGGGCGCCGGGGCCGAGGCCTTGCGCCCCGGCTCAGTCCCGAGGGACACCTGCTCACGGAGGCACGGAGCCTCTCTCTGGCTCTGTGTCTCCATCCCTGTCCCTCCGTCCCGGTCTCTGTCTCTCCCTCACTGTCTCCCTCGCTCTCCCTCCCGGTCTGGCCCTGTCTCCCTCCCAGTCTCTCTGCCTCTGCCCCCACCCCCATCTCTCTCTCTCTCCCTCGCCCTCCCAGTCTCTGTGTCCCTCCCAGTCTTTCTTCTCTTACTGCCTATCATGGCCTGTCCCTCGCTGTCTCTCTCTCCCTGTCTCTGTGCCTACCTTCTTGTCTCTCGGACTCTCACTTGTCTCCCTCCCTGTCTCATTCTCTCCATCCTGTCTCTGTCTCGCTGTCTCCTCCCTCCCTGTCTCTGACTCTCCCCTCCTGTCTCTCGGTCTCCCTCCCTGCACCTTGGTCTCTCCCCTCTGTCTCATCTCTCCCTCTCTGTCTCTTGGTCTGTCTGTCCCTCCCTGTCTCTGGATCCTTCCTTCCCTGTCCTGTGTCTCTCCCCCATCTCGATCTCTCACCCCCGTCGTCTCAGTCACTCCTCCCTGTCTCCATCTCTCTCTCCCTGCCTGTCTCTCGGACTCCCCCTCGCTTTCTCTCCGTCTCCCTGCCCACCTCTATCTATCTCTCCCTCCCTGTCTCTGTCCATCCCTCCACTTCTGTCTCTCCTTCCCTGCCTCGGTCTCTCCATCCCTGTCTCTCGCCACCCGTCTCCATCTGTCCCTCCCTGTCTGTGTGTCTCCATCCCTGTCTCTCTCTCATCCTGTCTCTCGGCCTCTCCCTCACTGTATCTCGGTCTCCCTCCATGGCTCTGGCTCTCACTCCCTGTCTCTCTGTCTCCCCCTGCCTGTCTCTCGGTCTGTCCCTCCCGGTCTCTCGGTCTCTCCCTCCCTGTCTCTGGGTCTGTCCCTCCCTGTCTCTCGGTCTCCCTCCCTCTCTGTCTCTCCCACGGTGTCTAGATCTCACCCTCCTTCTCTCTGTGTCTCGGTCTCTCCCTCCCAGGCTCTCGGTGTCTCCCTACCTGTTTCCCTGCCTCTCCCTGCCTGTCTTTCTGTATCTCCCTCGCTGTCTCTGTCTCTCCATCCCTGTCTCTCTGACTCTCCTTCCCTGTGTCTGTGTCTGTCTCTCCCCGCTGCCCCATCTCAGTCTGTCCCCGCCCTGCCCCCCACCCCGTCTCCTCTCCCGCCCTCTCTCTGACTCTCGCTCCCTGTCTCGCCGACTCTCCCTTCCTGTGTCTCTGTCTCTCTTTGCGTCTCTGTCTCTCTGCCAGTCTCTGTGTGTCTCCCTTCGTGTCTCCCAGTCTCTCACTCCGTCTCGTTCTCTCCATCCTGTCTCTGTGTTCCCCTCTCTGTGTCTCAGTCTCCCTCCCTTTCTCTCTGACTCTTCCTCCCTGTCTCTCAGTGTATCCCTCCCGGGCTCTCGGTGTCTCTCTGTCTCTGTCTCTCCCTCCCTGTCTCTCTGACTCTCCTTCCATGTCTGGCTCTCTCCCTCCCTTCCTCATTCTTCCTCCTTGTCTCGGTCTCTCCCTCACCATCTCGCTGTCTCTCCCTCCCCATCCCTATCTCTCCCTCCCTGTCTGTGTCCCCCTCCCTGTGTCTGTCCATCCCTCCAGTTCTGTCTCTCCTTCCCTCTCCACGTTAATGAAACAAAGGATGAGAACCGTAGGATTCTCTCAATAGATGCAGAAAAAGCATTTGACCAAATAGACCATCCTTTCATGATGGAAACCTTCTGCTGGGTACGCATACTGGGAAAAAAACCTCAATTATCATAAAACCCATGTACAAACGACCCAGAGAGGGAACGTGCTCTTCATTGGGAAAAACCTGGAGCTTTTCCCTTAAGGTCAGGAACACGACAGGGTGTCCACCCTCAACACTCTCGTTCGGCAGAATAGTAGTGGTCCTCGCTTTCCCAGCGACATTCCGAAACAGAAAAAAAAGGCATCCGGATCGGCAAAGAAGTCAAACTCTCACTCTTCACAGAGGACATGACACTCTATGTGGGAAACCTCACACAATCACTAGACTAGATCGTACGTAAGGGATCTATCCAACAAGACGACCTAACTAACGATCGTGGGTATCTATGCCCTGAATGTGGGAGTTGCCACGGATATCAATCAATCGCTAAGCAAAGTTAAGACATACTTAGATAATAATACCCTTTTACTTGGAGACTCGAATACGGCGCTTTCTGCAATTGACAGGTCTTCCAGGCACAGCATCTCCAAAGAAACAAGAGCACTAAAGGATACAGTGGACCAGGTGGATCTCACAGATATTTACAGAACTTTACATGCAAATGCAACTGAATTCACATTATTCTCAATTGCACGTGGAACTTTGTCCAGAAGAGACCACATACTGGGTCACAAATCAGGTCATAATTGATACCAAAACTTTGGGATCGTCCCCTGCATATTTTCAGCCCATAATGCTCTGAAACTAGAGCTCAACCACAAGAAGTTTGCAAGGATTTCAAACACGTGCAGGTTAAGGACCATCCTGCTAAAAGGTGAAAGGGTCAACCAGGACATCAGAGAAGAATTAAGAAAATTCACGGAAACCAATGAGAACGAAGATACAACCAACCGTTCAGAATCTCTGGGATACAGCAAAAGCGGTCCCAAATAGGGGAAAGACATCGCAATACAAGCATCAATCCAAACACTGGAAAGAACTCAAATACGAAAACTAACCTGGCACCTAAAGGAGCTGGAGAAGGACCAGCAAATGAAACCTTCACCCAGCAGAAGACGACGGTTAATAAAAATTCGAGCAGAACTCAATGAAATAGAGAGCAGAAGAACTGAGGAAACACATCCACAAAACCAGGTGGTGGACCTCTGAAAGAACCAATAAGAGAGAGAAAAACCATGAAGCCAGCCTTATTAAAAGAAGAGAGAAAAGACTCCAATTAACAAAAACACGAATGAGAAAGGAGAGATCACCACCACCACGTAGGAAATACAAGCGATCTGAAAAACTCATCCTGAGCAGCTATACGCCAATAAATTGGGCAATCGAGAAGAAACGAACGCATTTCCGGAAAACCACAAACTACCAAAAACGGAACAGGAAGACACAGAAAACCCCAACAGGTCAATATCCAGGGAGGAAATTAAAGCAGTCATCATCAAAGACCTCCCAGGACACAAAAGTCTAGGGCCGGGTGGCTTCCTGAAACACTGTGGAACACGTCGGAAAGAAACTGAGGAAGACACAAAGAGATGGAAAAGGGTTCCACGCTCCTGGGTTGGAAGAATTGATATTGGGGAAAATGTCAACGTGACCCAGGGCAATATACACAACTAATGCAATCCCTGTCAGAAATAGCACGGACTCTCTTCAGAGAGCTGGAGCAAGTCCTCTGAAGGCTGGTGTGGAATGCGAAAAGACCCCGAACGGCCACGGGAAGAGTCGCCAAGAAAACCACTGCGGGGGCAGCACAATGCCGGATTTCACGTTGTGCCACGAAGCTGTGACGGGCAAGACAGTGGGATACTGGCACAAAAACAGACACGCCGATCAATGGAACAGAAGAGAGCATCCAGAGGTGGACCCTCAACTCTATGGGCAACTAATATTCAGCCAGGCAGGAAAGACCATGCACGGGGAAAAAGAAAAGACAGTCTCTTCAATAAATGCTGCTGGGAACACTGGACAGCCACACGCAGAAGAATGAAACTGGACCATTCCTCTCACACCATACACAAGGATAAACTCAAAATGGATGAAGGATCTCAATTTTGCAAGACAAAATCCTAGGGCAGGACAAAGGCAACAACACCCTTCTTGAACTGGGCCACAGCAACTTCGTAGAAATGACATCAGCCACGAAGGCCAGAGAAACAAGAGCGAAGAAAAGGATTGCTGGGACTTCACCAAGATGAGCAGGTTCCACACAGCAAAAGAAACACCCGACAAAACTCAAAGCCAACCCACAGAGTGGGAGAAGACATGTGCAAATGACCCTGTCAGGTAAAGGGCCAGCATCCAAGATCTCTGAAGAACTTCTGCAACTCCACAGCAAAGAGACCAACGATCCAATCCGGAAGACGGGCAAGAGACATGAATGGAAATGTCACAGAGGAAGACTAGGCATGGCCGACAAGCACGTGAGACAATGCTCCGCATCACTGGCCGTCAGGGAGATATGGGTCAAAAGCACCACGAGATCCCACCTGACACACCAGTGACTGCGGTGAACGTTAACAAGATAGGAAGCAGCGAAGGTCGGCGAGGATGTGGCGAAAAGGGAACCCTCTTGCACTGCTGGTGGGAATGTGACCTGATGCAGCCACGCATGGAAAACCGTGTGCAGGTGCCTCAGAGAGGTAACAACGGATCTGCCCTGCGATCCAGCATGGGGGTGCACTGGTGGAGATGTACCCCAAAGATACAGATGCGGGGAAACACCGGGACACGTGCACCCTGAGGTTTCGAGTTGCAATGCCCACGATAGCCACACTGCGGAAGGAGCCTCGGTGCCCATCGAAAGATGAATGGATAAGGAGGGCGAGTGGTCTCTGTACACGATGGAAGATTACTCAGCCATCAGAAACGACAAACACCCACCATTTGCTTCGATGTGGATGGAACCAGAGGGTATTATGGCTGAGTCAAAGAAAAAGAAGGCAGTCGGCGAAGGACAAACATTCTATGGTCTCGTTCTTTTGGGGAGTATGAAAAAAATAGTGAAAGGGAACAGAGGAGAAAGAAGAAAAAAATGAGTGGGAGATGGCAGAAAAGGAGACAGAACAGGAGAGACTCCTAACCCTGGGAAATGAACAAGGGGTGGAAGAAAGGGAGGAACGCGGGGGGCGGGGTTGACTGGGTGACGGGCACAGAGGGGGGCACTTGATGCGATGAACACTGGGGGAGTTACACTCGATGTTGGCAAAATGACCTCCAATAAGAAAGAAACCTATAAACAAACACACAAACCTCCCAAGACACAAAAGTCCAGGGCCAGATGGCTTCCCAGGGGAATTCTATCCAGCGCTTCAAGAAGAAAGACTACCTATGCTACTAAAGCTGCTCCGAAAGATAGAAAGAGATGGAATACTTCCAAGCTCGTTCTTGGAGGCCAGCATCACCTTAACTCCAAAACCCAAGACCCCAAAAGGGGACAATGCTGGACCGATGTCCCTGATTAAGGCGGACGCACACCTTCTCCACAAGATATGAGCCAACAGGATCCGACGGGACATGATTAAGAAGTTACTCACCACGACCCAGTGGGGTTAATCGCCAGGGTGCAAGGCTGCTTCAGCACTCGGAGAACACTCGATGGGCTTCATCAGATCTGCAAGAGAGAAAACAAGAACCAGATGATCCTCTCAAGAGACGCAGAGGAAGCATTTGACAAAATACGGCATCCATGGCAGATCCAAACCCTTCAGAGTACAGGGATAGAGGGAACGTCCCTCAGCATCTTCAAATCCATCTACGAAAAGCCCGTGGCAAATTATCATCCACAATGTGGAAACACTGGGAGCCTTTCTTCGAACATCAGGAACGAGAGACAGGGATGTCCACCCTCACCACGTCTTCTCAACATACTACTAGACATCTCGGCCTCAGCAATCAAGCGACAGAAAAAATAAAAGGCATTCACATTGGCAAAGAAGTAGTCAAACTTGCCCTCTTCACCGATGGCATGCATGGTACCGTACCCGGAAAACCCAAAAGACTCCACCCCAAGATCGTAGAACTCATACAGCAAATTCGGCAGCGTGGCAGGATCCTAAATCTATGCCAAGAAATCAGTCACCTCTCTATACGCCAACGATGACTCTGAAGAAAGAGAAATTAAGGAGTCGGTTCCAGTGACAACTGCACCCAAAAGCATGAGATACCCAGGAATACACCTAACCAAAGAGGTAAAGGATCTCTACCCGAAAAACCACGGAACACATCTGAAAGAAATTGAGGAGGACACTAAGAGATGGAAAACTATCCCCTGCTCCTGGATTGGAAGAATTCATATATTGGGAAAATGTCAACGTGACTGACCCAGGGCAATTTACACATTGATTGCAATCCCTATCATCAAAAATACCAAAGGCTCCCTTCAGAGAGTCGCCACAAATCATCTGAAGATTAGTGTGGAATCAGACAAGACCCCGAATGCCCAGGGCAATATTAGAAAAGAAAACCACAGCTGGCGGCATCACAACGCCGGACTTCAGGTTGTGCTACAAAGCTGTGCTCATCAAGACAGTGTGCTACTAGCAGAAAAACAGACACACGGATCAATGGGACAGAAGAGAGAAATCCAGAAGTGGACCCTCAACTCTACGGTCAGGACCATATATTCGACCAAGCAGGAGAGACCATCCACTGGAAAAAAGACAGCCTCCTCACTAAAGGCTGCTGGGAACGTTGGACAGCCACATGCAAAAGAATGAAACTGGACCATTCTCTCACACCATACACAGAGATAAAACTCAAAATGGATGAAAGATGTAAATGTGAGATGAGATTCCCTCAAAACCCTAGGGGAGAACACAGGCAACGTCCTTCCCGAACTTGGCCACAGTAACTTCTTGCAAGATACACCCGTGAAGGCCAGAAAACAAAAGCAAAGATGAACTATTGGGACTTTATCGGGATGAGAAGCTTCCGCACAGCCAAAGAGACACTCAACAAAACCAAGAGACAACCTCCAGAATGGGAGAAGCTACGTGCAAATGACCCGTCGGGTAAAGGGCCAGCATCCACGATCTCTAAAGAACCCATTCAACTCAACAGCAGAGAAACCAACCATCCAATCCGGAAATGGGCAAAAGACACGAACCGAAATGGCACAGAGCAAGACGTCGACGTGGCCGACAAGCCCATGAGAAAATGCGCCGCATCACTGTTATTTCCATCAGGGAAACACACGTCAAAAGCACAACGAAATCCCACCTTACACCGGTGAGAATGGGGAACATTGGCCAGACAGGAAACCACAAATACTGGACAGGATGTGCAGAAAGGGGAACGATTTCAAAATTCAACAATTTCAGAGGTAGCCATATTCACCTGAAAGGGACCAAGGGGGAGGGGGGCATGCTGCCGGCCAGGCTGGGGAGCTTAGGGAGGGACCTGAGAGCGGGGAGGGGGTGGGGGGAGGAGGAACAGCCAAGGGCCTTGGGGGGCCTGGGGGGGCCCAGCAGCCCAGGCCCTCAAGCCACCGCCCCAAGGCCCTGCCCTGACATCGCAAGGTGCCTGCATCCTAACCCCTCTGAGCAGCCGCGGATGGGTTCGGCGGCACCTCCCCGAGCCCCGGTGGAGGGGCCCCACACCCTCCCTGAGCCTCTCCTGTGAGACCTGACCTGACACGTAGGAGGCCCCGCCGCCGCCCCCCTCCGAGAACAGGTGCCACCACTCCTCCCCTGCGCAGCCCTCTGCCCGGCACCCTGGCGGCCCAAAGGGTGTCCGCCGGGCTCGCCACGGGGGCGCCTCCATGCGGCCCCCAAGACTCACTGTCCCCCTCCGGTCCCTCCCAGGCACCCGCCGCGCCACCAGCGAGGGCCAGATGCCTCTCGCACAGCCACCCCGGGGCCCGTCACGCCTCCCGGGGCCCACGCTGACCTGCGCGCCGGGGGGCCGAGGCCTGCAGAGCCGCTGCCGCGAGCCCGGAGCGCGGGGAACCGCGGGGAACCGCGGGGAACCGCGGGCCTGGACTGGGGGCGCGGCCGCGCAACCTCCGGCCATGCCCAGGTCGCCGCATCTGCGCACAGCTCCTCCTGCGGCCACGCCCCGGCCCCCTTCAGGTCACGCTCGGGCTCAGGCGCCTGGGCAAGCTCCCGCCCCGCCCCCGCCACGCCCCCCGCAGACCTGCCACACAGAGGCCCGCCCTCCGCGGAGCCTACAGGGGACCCGAGACCGCCTCTGCCTCCCCCCGCTAGTCTAGTCGGGGCGCCGGGGCCGAGGCCTTGCGCCCCGGCTCAGTCCCGAGGGACACCTGCTACGGAGGCACAGAGCCTCTCTCTGGCTCTGTGTCTCCATCCCTGTCCCTCCGTCCCGGTCTCTGTCTCTCCCTCACTGTCTCCCTCGCTCTCCCTCCCGGTCTGGCCCTGTCTCCCTCCCAGTCTCTCTGCCTCTGCCCCCACCCCCATCTCTCTCTCTCTCCCTCGCCCTCCCAGTCTCTGTGTCCCTCCCAGTCTTTCTTCTCTTACTGCCTATCATGGCCTGTCCCTCGCTGTCTCTCTCTCCCTGTCTCTGTGCCTACCTTCTTGTCTCTCGGACTCTCACTTGTCTCCCTCCCTGTCTCATTCTCTCCATCCTGTCTCTGTCTCGCTGTTTCCTCCCTCCCTGTCTCTGACTCTCCCCTCCTGTCTCTCGGTCTCCCTCCCTGCACCTTGGTCTCTCCCCTCTGTCTCATCTCTCCCTCTCTGTCTCTTGGTCTGTCTGTCCCTCCCTGTCTCTGGATCCTTCCTTCCCTGTCCTGTGTCTCTCCCCCATCTCGATCTCTCACCCCCGTCGTCTCAGTCACTCCTCCCTGTCTCCATCTCTCTCTCCCTCCCTGTCTCTCGGTCTCCCCCTCGCTTTCTCTCCGTCTCCCTGCCCACCTCTATCTATCTCTCCCTCCCTGTCTCTGTCCATCCCTCCACTTCTGTCTCTCCTTCCCTGCCTCGGTCTCTCCATCCCTGTCTCTCGCCACCCGTCTCCATCTGTCCCTCCCTGTCTGTGTGTCTCCATCCCTGTCTCTCTCTCATCCTGTCTCTCGGCCTCTCCCTCACTGTATCTCGGTCTCCCTCCATGGCTCTGGCTCTCACTCCCTGTCTCTCTGTCTCCCCCTGCCTGTCTCTCGGTCTCTCCCTCCCTGTCTCTGGGTCTGTCCCTCCCTGTCTCTCGGTCTCCCTCCCTCTCTGTCTCTCCCACGGTGTCTAGATCTCACCCTCCTTCTCTCTGTGTCTCGGTCTCTCCCTCCCAGGCTCTTGGTGTCTCCCTACCTGTTTCCCTGCCTCTCCCTGCCTGTCTTTCTGTATCTCCCTCGCTGTCTCTGTCTCTCCATCCCTGTCTCTCTGACTCTCCTTCCCTGTGTCTGTGTCTGTCTCTCCCCGCTGCCCCATCTCAGTCTGTCCCCGCCCTGCCCCCCACCCCGTCTCCTCTCCCGCCCTCTCTCTGACTCTCGCTCCCTGTCTCGCCGACTCTCCCTTCCTGTGTCTCTGTCTCTCTTTGCGTCTCTGTCTCTCTGCCAGTCTCTGTGTGTCTCCCTTCGTGTCTCCCAGTCTCTCACTCCGTCTCGTTCTCTCCATCCTGTCTCTGTGTTCCCCTCTCTGTGTCTCAGTCTCCCTCCCTTTCTCTCTGACTCTTCCTCCCTGTCTCTCAGTGTATCCCTCCCGGGCTCTCGGTGTCTCTCTGTCTCTGTCTCTCCCTCCCTGTCTCTCTGACTCTCCTTCCATGTCTGGCTCTCTCCCTCCCTTCCTCATTCTTCCTCCTTGTCTCGGTCTCTCCCTCACCATCTCGCTGTCTCTCCCTCCCCATCCCTATCTCTCCCTCCCTGTCTGTGTCCCCCTCCCTGTGTCTGTCCATCCCTCCAGTTCTGTCTCTCCTTCCCTCTCCACGTTAATGAAACAAAGGATGAGAACCGTAGGATTCTCTCAATAGATGCAGAAAAAGCATTTGACCAAATAGACCATCCTTTCATGATGGAAACCTTCTGCTGGGTACGCATACTGGGAAAAAAACCTCAATTATCATAAAACCCATGTACAAACGACCCAGAGAGGGAACGTGCTCTTCATTGGGAAAAACCTGGAGCTTTTCCCTTAAGGTCAGGAACACGACAGGGTGTCCACCCTCAACACTCTCGTTCGGCAGAATAGTAGTGGTCCTCGCTTTCCCAGCGACATTCCGAAACAGAAAAAAAAGGCATCCGGATCGGCAAAGAAGTCAAACTCTCACTCTTCACAGAGGACATGACACTCTATGTGGGAAACCTCACACAATCACTAGACTAGATCGTACGTAAGGGATCTATCCAACAAGACGACCTAACTAACGATCGTGGGTATCTATGCCCTGAATGTGGGAGTTGCCACGGATATCAATCAATCGCTAAGCAAAGTTAAGACATACTTAGATAATAATACCCTTTTACTTGGAGACTCGAATACGGCGCTTTCTGCAATTGACAGGTCTTCCAGGCACAGCATCTCCAAAGAAACAAGAGCACTAAAGGATACAGTGGACCAGGTGGATCTCACAGATATTTACAGAACTTTACATGCAAATGCAACTGAATTCACATTATTCTCAATTGCACGTGGAACTTTGTCCAGAAGAGACCACATACTGGGTCACAAATCAGGTCATAATCGATACCAAAACTTTGGGATCGTCCCCTGCATATTTTCAGCCCATAATGCTCTGAAACTAGAGCTCAACCACAAGAAGTTTGCAAGGATTTCAAACACGTGCAGGTTAAGGACCATCCTGCTAAAAGGTGAAAGGGTCAACCAGGACATCAGAGAAGAATTAAGAAAATTCACGGAAACCAATGAGAACGAAGATACAACCAACCGTTCAGAATCTCTGGGATACAGCAAAAGCGGTCCCAAATAGGGGAAAGACATCGCAATACAAGCATCGATCCAAACACTGGAAAGAACTCAAATACGAAAACTAACCTGGCACCTAAAGGAGCTGGAGAAGGACCAGCAAATGAAACCTTCACCCAGCAGAAGACGACGGTTAATAAAAATTCGAGCAGAACTCAATGAAATAGAGAGCAGAAGAACTGAGGAAACACATCCACAAAACCAGGTGGTGGACCTCTGAAAGAACCAATAAGAGAGAGAAAAACCATGAAGCCAGCCTTATTAAAAGAAGAGAGAAAAGACTCCAATTAACAAAACACGAATGAGAAAGGAGAGATCACCACCACCACGTAGGAAATACAAGCGATCTGAAAAACTCATCCTGAGCAGCTATACGCCAATAAATTGGGCAATCGAGAAGAAACGAACGCATTTCCGGAAAACCACAAACTACCAAAAACGGAACAGGAAGACACAGAAAACCCCAACAGGTCAATATCCAGGGAGGAAATTAAAGCAGTCATCATCAAAGACCTCCCAGGACACAAAAGTCTAGGGCCGGGTGGCTTCCTGAAACACTGTGGAACACGTCGGAAAGAAACTGAGGAAGACACAAAGAGATGGAAAAGGGTTCCACGCTCCTGGGTTGGAAGAATTGATATTGGGGAAAATGTCAACGTGACCCAGGGCAATATACACAACTAATGCAATCCCTGTCAGAAATAGCACGGACTCTCTTCAGAGAGCTGGAGCAAGTCCTCTGAAGGCTGGTGTGGAATGCGAAAAGACCCCGAACGGCCACGGGAAGAGTCGCCAAGAAAACCACTGCGGGGGCAGCACAATGCCGGATTTCACGTTGTGCCACGAAGCTGTGACGGGCAAGACAGTGGGATACTGGCACAAAAACAGACACGCCGATCAATGGAACAGAAGAGAGCATCCAGAGGTGGACCCTCAACTCTATGGGCAACTAATATTCAGCCAGGCAGGAAAGACCATGCACGGGGAAAAAGAAAAGACAGTCTCTTCAATAAATGCTGCTGGGAACACTGGACAGCCACACGCAGAAGAATGAAACTGGACCATTCCTCTCACACCATACACAAGGATAAACTCAAAATGGATGAAGGATCTCAATTTTGCAAGACAAGAGTCCATCAAAATCCTAGGGCAGGACAAAGGCAACAACACCCTTCTTGAACTGGGCCACAGCAACTTCGTAGAAATGACATCAGCCACGAAGGCCAGAGAAACAAGAGCGAAGAAAAGGATTGCTGGGACTTCACCAAGATGAGCAGGTTCCACACAGCAAAAAGAAACACCCGACAAAACTCAAAGCCAACCCACAGAGTGGGAGAAGACATGTGCAAATGACCCTGTCAGGTAAAGGGCCAGCATCCAAGATCTCTGAAGAACTTCTGCAACTCCACAGCAAAGAGACCAACGATCCAATCCGGAAGACGGGGCAAGAGACATGAATGGAAATGTCACAGAGGAAGACTAGGCATGGCCGACAAGCACGTGAGACAATGCTCCGCATCACTGGCCGTCAGGGAGATATGGGTCAAAAGCACCACGAGATCCCACCTGACACACCAGTGACTGCGGTGAACGTTAACAAGATAGGAAGCAGCGAAGGTCGGCGAGGATGTGGCGAAAAGGGAACCCTCTTGCACTGCTGGTGGGAATGTGACCTGATGCAGCCACGCCTGGAAAACCGTGTGCAGGTGCCTCAGAGAGGGTAACAACGGATCTGCCCTGCGATCCAGCATGGGGGTGCACTGGTGGAGATGTACCCAAAGATACAGATGCGGGGAAACACCGGGACACGTGCACCCTGAGGTTTCGAGTTGCAATGCCCACGATAGCCACACTGCGGAAGGAGCCTCGGTGCCCATCGAAAGATGAATGGATAAGGAGGGCGAGTGGTCTCTGTACACGATGGAAGATTACTCAGCCATCAGAAACGACAAACACCCACCATTTGCTTCGATGTGGATGGAACCAGAGGGTATTATGGCTGAGTCAAAGAAAAAAGAAGGCAGTCGGCGAAGGACAAACATTCTATGGTCTCGTTCTTTTGGGGAGTATGAAAAAATAGTGGAAAGGGAACAGAGAGAAAGAAGAAAAAAATGAGTGGGAGATGGCAGAAAAAGGAGACAGAACAGGAGAGACTCCTAACCCTGGGAAATGAACAAGGGGTGAAGAAAGGGAGGAACGCGGGGGGCGGGGTTGACTGGGTGACGGGCACAGAGGGGGGCACTTGATGCGATGAACACTGGGGGAGTTACACTCGATGTTGGCAAAATGACCTCCAATAAGAAAGAAACCTATAAACAAACACACCAAACCTCCCAAGACACAAAAGTCCAGGGCCAGATGGCTTCCCAGGGGAATTCTATCCAGCGCTTCAAGGAAGAAAGACTACCTATGCTACTAAAGCTGCTCCGAAAGATAGAAAGAGATGGATACTTCCAAGCTCGTTCTTGGAGGCCAGCATCACCTTAACCTCCAAAACCCAAGACCCCAAAAGGGGACAATGCTGGACCGATGTCCCTGATTAAAGGCGGACGCACACCTTCTCCACAAGATATGAGCCAACAGGATCCGACGGGACATGATTAAGAAGTTACTCAACCACGACCCATTGGGGTTAATCGCCAGGGTGCAAGGCTGCTTCAGCACTCGGAGAACACTCGATGGGCTTCAATCATATCTGGCAAGAGAGAAAACAAGAACCAGATGATCCCTCTCAAGAGACGCAGAGGAAGCATTTGACAAAATACGGCATCCATGGCAGATCCAAACCCTTCAGAGTACAGGGATAGAGGGAACGTCCCTCAGCATCTTCAAATCCATCTACGAAAAGCCCGTGGCAAATTATCAATCCACAATGTGGAAACACTGGGGAGCCTTTCTTCGAACAGTCAGGAACGAGAGACAGGGATGTCCACCCCACACCGTCTTCTCAACATACTACTAGACATCTCGGCCTCAGCAATCAAGCGACAGAAAAAATAAAAGGCATTCACATTGGCAAAGAAGTAGTCAAACTTGCCCTCTTCACCGATGGCATGCATGGTACCGTACCCGGAAAAACCCAAAAGACTCCACCCCAAGATCGTAGAACTCATAACAGCAAATTCGGCAGCGTGGCAGGATCCTAAATCTATGCCAAGAAATCAGTCACCTCTCTATACGCCAACGATGACTCTGAAGAAAGAGAAATTAAGGAGTCGGTTCCAGTGACAACTGCACCCAAAAGCATGAGATACCCAGGAATACACCTAACCAAAGAGGTAAAGGATCTCTACCCGAAAAAAACCACGGAACACATCTGAAAGAAATTGAGGAGGACACTAAGAGATGGAAAACTATCCCATGCTCCTGGACTGGAAGAATTCATATATTGGGAAAATGTCAACGTGACTGACCCAGGGCAATTTACACATTGATTGCAATCCCTATCATCAAAAATACCAAAGGCTCCCTTCAGAGAGTCGCCACAAATCATCTGAAGATTAGTGTGGAATCAGACAAGACCCCGAATGCCCAGGGCAATATTAGAAAAGAAAACCACAGCTGGCGGCATCACAACGCCGGACTTCAGTTGTGCTACAAAGCTGTGCTCATCAGACAGTGTGCTACTAAGCAGAAAAACAGACACACGGATCAATGGGACGAAGAGAGAAATCCAGAAGTGAACCCTCAACTCTACGGTCAGGACCATATATTCGACCAAGGCAGGAAGAGACATCACTGGAAAAAAGACAAGTCCTCCTCACTAAAGGCTGCCTGGGAAACGTTGGACGAGCCAAATGCAAAAAGAATGAAACTGTGACCATTCTCGTCACACCATACGACAAGAGAAAAAACTCAAAATGGATGAAAGATGTAAATGTGAGATGAGATTCCCGTCAAAAAAACCCTAGGGGAGAAACAAGGCAACGTCCTTCCCGAACTGGGCCACAGTAACTTCTTGCAAGATACACCCGTGAAGGCCAGAAAACAAAGCAAAGATGAACTATTGGGACTTCCATCGGGGATGAGAAGCTTCCGCACAGCCAAAGAGACACTCAACAAAACCAACAGACAACCTCCAGAATGGGAGAAGCTACGTGCAAATGACCCGTCAGATAAAGGGCCAGCATCCACGATCTCTAAAGAACCCATTCAACTCAACAGCAGAGAAACCAACCATCCAATCCGGAAATGGGCAAAAGACACGAACCGAAATGGCACAGAGCAAGACGTCGACGTGGCCGACAAGCCCATGAGAAAATGCGCCGCATCACTGTTATTTCCATCAGGGAAACACACGTCAAAAGCACAACGAAATCCCACCTTACACGGTGAGAATGGGGAACATTGGCCAGACAGGAAACCACAAATACTGGACAGGATGTGCAGAAAGGGGAACGATTTCAAAATTCAACAATTTCAGAGGTAGCCATATTCACCTGAAAAGGGACCAGGGGGGGAGGGGGGCATGCTGCCGGCCAGGCTGGGGGAGCTGAGGGAGGGACCTGAGAGCGGGGAGGGGGTGGGGGGAGGAGGAACAGCCAAGGGCCTTGGGGGGCCTGGGGGGGCCCAGCAGCCCAGGCCCTCAAGCCACCGCCCCAAGGCCCTGCCCTGACATCGCAAGGTGCCTGCATCCTAACCCCTCTGAGCAGCCGCGGATGGGTTCGGCGGCACCTCCCCGAGCCCCGGTGGAGGGGCCCCACACCCTCCCTGAGCCGCTCCTGTGAGACCTGACCTGACACGTAGGAGGCCCCGCCGCCGCCCCCCTCCGAGAACAGGTGCCACCACTCCTCCCCCCGCAGCCCTCTGCCCGGCACCCTGGCGGCCCAAAGGGTGTCCGCCGGGCTCGCCACGGGGGCGCCTCCATGCGGCCCCCAAGACTCACTGTCCCCCTCCGGTCCCTCCCAGGCACCCGCCGCGCCACCAGCGGGCCAGATGCCTCTCGCACAGCCACCCCGGGGCCCGTCACGCCTCCCGGGGCCCACGCTGACCTGCGCGCCGGGGGCCGAGGCCTGCAGAGCCGCTGCCGCGAGCCCGGAGCGCGGGGAACCGGGAACCGCGGGGAACCGCGGGGAACCGCGGGCCTGGACTGGGGGCGCGGCCGCGCAACCTCCTGCCGTGCCCAGGTCGCCGCATCTGCGCACAGCTCCTCCTGCGGCCACGCCCCGGCCCCCTTCAGGTCACGCTCGGGCTCAGGCGCCTGGGCAAGCTCCCGCCCCGCCCCCGCCACGCCCCCCCGACCTGCCACACAGAGGCCCGCCCTCCGCGGAGCCTACAGGGACCGAGACCGACCGCCTCTGCCTCCCCCCGCTAGTCTAGTCGGGGCCGGGGCCGAGGCTAAGAATGCATTTAACCAAGGAGGTAAAAAACCTATACTCTGAAAACAATAAAACACTGATGAATGAAACTGAAAACAAAACAATGGAATGATAGGCCCTGCTTATGGATCAGAGGAATTAATATTTTCAAAATGTCCTTACTACCCAAAGCAATCTACAGATGTAACACAATCCAAATCAAAATACAAATAGTACTCTTCACAGAAGGCAAACAAATAATGCTAAAATTTATATGGGACCACAGAACATCCCAAATAGCCAATGTAATTTTTTTCCTGGTTTGGAAGATCCATTTTTAATTTTATATTTAAATTAAATTAATTGGAAGAGGCAAGATGGCAAAAGGGGAGGGATCTTCCTTTCATCTCGTCCCCTTATTTAGCTAGATAACTCTCAAATCATCCTGAAAACTATGTATTCAACCTGAGATGTAAGGAAAGAATGGCTGGAACAATACAAATAGAAAAGTGAGGGGATCCCTGGGTGGCTCGTGGTTTGGCGCCTGCCTTTGGCCCAGGGCGCGATCCTGGAGTCCCGGGATCGAGTCCCACATTGGGCTCCTGTCATGGAGCTTGCTTCTCCCTCTCACTATGTCTCTGCCTCTCTCTCTCTCATCTCATAAGTAAATAAATAAATCTAAATCTTAAAAAACAATAAAAAAGTGACCATTTTTTGCAAGGTAGGAGTGTGGAGAAGAGAAACGGAGGGGCCATACTGGAAGATAATAGTGTGGGGGTGTGGAGGAGCCTATGTAAGCTGGTACTGGAAAGTGATGTGACCCTGGAGCTCAAAATTGTGACCTTTAGAAATATGCTCCTGTGAGAGACTTCCCTGCCTGAAAGATACTCAGTGGTGAAGTGGGGGCAGAATTAAAGGTGGGACAGTGGGGTATCAATATCCCTGGAAGTGCAGAAAGCAGGAGTGTCTCAGCTGGCAGGAATTACAAGCATTGCTGCAGGGAAACAGCTTTAAATGACTGAACCAGGGAGGGGACCCTCAGCTTGTTTTGCCCTAAACAAGGAACCAAGGCTGGCTTGGGTGACTGCTCTGGGTGTTGGGCCCCTGAAAAGGATGGGAACGCAGCAACCCTCCGTCTTCTTTCAGGAAAGGCAGAGCGGTGTGCACACTCAACCAGATGAACACTCTGTGAACACTCCTGCAATGGACAGAAACAGGATGACCCTCTCCTTCCTCTAGGAGGGGGCGTGCAGTTGCATGCACTAGCGGGGGGAGCTCTCCCTGCCAGAGCCCTGCAAATCACACAAATCAGTGTCCCTCCATCTTCCCCTGGAGGATGTGAGTGGGTGGGCACCATAGCAGTCTGTAGAGTTTCACACACCACGATCTTTCAGCTCTGGGGTTGGAGATGGGGGCCAGTCATTTTTATTTCCACCCTCTGAAGTGGTGTGGAAAGCCTTCAGGGAACAAAAGCCACACACAGCAAACAGCTTATACTGAGCCCAGCTCCCTGGCAAGGGGTGGGCAACTCTGCCCAGGCACAGACACCTGAGAACCAGCACAGCACACCTCCCAGACCCCAGAATACTGGCTGAAAGAACACGGGAACAGCAAGTTTACTGACCAACCAGGACTGGAAAACTCCAGTGGGAGGGTAAAATAATATACAGAAAGAACTCAAGGTTTCTCTTATGATTTGTTGGTCTTTCAGTTCAAAATTTTACTTTT
>NW_023331820.1:0-48470 GCF_011100685.1 Canis lupus familiaris | reverse complement strand
AAGGACCCTCTTCATGGAGACAAGCTTGTACCTCCAGGTCAGGGAACCCATCTTACACCATCTCCCTAAATTGGTGCAGTGCTGGCCAATAGCAGCCATTTAGTAAACTTATGATTTGTAACTGATTTCTGCTAATGTTATAGTGGCTAGAGATTTCTTTTACTGGCATTATTACAGAAGTATGTAGCATTTCCCAACTTCTTGCTCACTGGAGACCAAAGGATCTTTGTATTTGGGGATGGGGATACTTCCCCTGGGAATCTCTTAGCACAGTTTCTGGCACATGGTCAGTCCTTTGTAAAAATGGATTGGATTCTATTTGGGGTGAATGACTGTGACCATGGACAGTGCTGGGCCATCTGTGAAGTGAGTGACGTGTCTCATGTACCCTCCTCTTAGATCTCACCTTTTACTACTTCCATTGCATTGTTTTTCCTGATTACATGATTCTTGTTGCTCCAGCTGAAATGTCTTCACTCTAGAAGTCCAACACACTGTATTCCATGGGGCTTGCTCACCAACCCGATTACCTCATCCTGCGAATGGAGAAGGAACACCTCCCTGCACCTCTGGCTGAATCAAACCCTGATAGTGTATCAGTGGGCTCTCAAAGTGCGGCCTGTCTCAACACCCCCTACCTCCCCCCCCCCCACCCAGGCCAGCAGTCAGCTTCATCTGTGAACTTGTTAGAAATGTAGATTCTTGGGCCCTATCTGCTGAATCAGGAGCTCTGGGGTTGGGATCCAGTGATCAGTGTCATAACAAGCCGTTCAGGTGATTCTAGGGCTCACTCAGTATGATATTGGATTGCTTCCACTCTGGGAGCCTGGCTGTGGGACGTGAGCACTGATGAGCAGTTCAGGACACCCAGTTAGAGTTAGGGGGCTTGGTCAGCAGGCTCTTTCAACCCATGCTGATCTGTGGTTCCCTTCCCTCTATACTCTAGGGCAAAATTTCCATTGTTCTATAACATTTGTGATCAGGTGACATTTCTTCCCTTTTGGCTCAGCGCTGAGATTATTTTCATCCTTCTTGTTAAATGCATAGATGTATATGATTTGGGTCTTCTCTGCTGATTCTGGACATTGGGCAAGGACTCTTGTGATCAAAGCCTGTGGTTCTCAAGCTTTGTTGTGTCAACACCATCTCTTAGGTATTTGCTAAATGCAGATTCTGGAGGCCCAACTAATCTGATTCAGAAAGGTTAGGCCAGGGCTCAGGAATTTGTACTTTTAACAAGCAGAGCAGGTGATTCTGATGCAGGTGGTTTGGCAGCCAGCAATCTGGAACACCTACCTGAGTGATGTCCTTAGTGTTAGATCCCTGCAGTGTTCAGGAGAGGGTTCCATTTGTTGCCTGATGTCAGGATACACCAAGTGGCCCTCCAGAAGGACTTCTCTGCTCTGCAGGAGAGAAGGTTCCTCTTAGAGTATTAACGTTATGTATTACTATTATTCCTGTTGCTTTCTCATGGGATGTGGGCAGTTACAGTGATGGACATATCCTGATTCTGAGCCCCCAAACTCCAGGGAGGCTGTAGCCATTTGTCCACAGCAGCACTGGTGGGTGGCAGCTGGTGGTGCCCCCGCCCTGGGATCGGTATATTGGGTCTCTCACCTGTACAATAAGGATTAGCAGGAAGTTCAACTCAGGGCAGCTGGCACAGAGAGAGAACCTTGCTAACTCTGACCTTGTGTTTCTGCCCCAAGTCCGAGGCCAGCCTGGCAGGGCCACAATATATCTCACATGGTACATTTGCTCTGTTTCCCTGATGCCAGCCTCACCCAAACTACTGTCATCTCTGGCCTGTATGTCCTAGCTCATCTCTCTTGCCTCCCCGCTTCCCTCTTCACCCACCTCATTCTCCCCCAGTGAGCCAGTGGGGTCCCTGCCCCCTCTTCCTTCTTTAAAATCAGGAATACTGGGATCCCCGGGTGGCGAAGCGATTTGGCGCCTGCCTTTGGCCCAGGGCGCGATCCTGGAGACCCGGGATCGAATCCCACGTCGGGGATTCGACGTGGGATTCTGCCTGTGTCTCTGCCTCTCTCTCTCTCTCTCTCTCTCTCTCTCTCTCTCTGACTATCATAAATAATAAATAAAAAAATTAAAAAAAATCAGGAATACATAACAAACTTAAACATGTTAAGCTGAACAATTCAGTGGCATTTGATTCATGCATGGTGTTTTGCAACCACCAGCTTCATCTAGTTCCAAACATTCTCATCACCCCAAAAGGAAACCCACACCTATTAGCTGTCACTCCCTCTGTTCCCTCCAATCAGCTGCTGTCAGCCACTAATCTGTTCTCTGTCTCTATAGATTTGTCTATTCTGGTGTTTCACTTGAGGAGCCCTACAAATAAGTGACCCTTTGTTTCTGGCTTCTTTCAGGTAACATGTTTTTTGAGGTTGGTGTTGTAGTGTGAAGTGTCAGCACTTCATTCTTCTTCTTCTTTTTTTTTTTTTTTTTAAAGATTTTATTTATTTATTCATGAGAGAGACAGAGGCAGAAACACAGGCAGAGGGAGAATCAGGCTCCATGCAGGGAGCCTGACGTGGGACTCGATCCCAGGTCTCCAGGATCAGGCCCTGGGCTGAAGGCGGCGCTAAACCTCTGAGCCACCCGGGCTGCCCTTCATTCTTATTTTGGCTGAATAATATTCCATTGTGTGGAAGGAACACTTTCTGTTTATCCATCTGTGGGTGCACACCTTGGGCCAGCGGGACATTTGAAAGAGGTAGTAGGATCATGTCTGTCCCCTGCTCATGATGCGCTGTAGTGCTTCTCCTCCACTGTCTTGATCCTTCCCTGAGAAGCTCTGCCCATCCGGGGCGCCCGTGACCTTTCTAACACCCAGCATCACCTTGTACCATCCCCTGGCTCCCTCCCTGTCCATACCCCATACTTCCCTGTCCACACCTGTTCTTTCTGTTCTTTGAAAAGTTGAGCTCTTAGCCCTTGGGGCCTT
Organism: Canis lupus familiaris; assembly: GCF_011100685.1. Taxonomy (NCBI): domain Eukaryota; kingdom Metazoa; phylum Chordata; class Mammalia; order Carnivora; family Canidae; genus Canis; species Canis lupus. Next base: position 45,502 of record NW_023331820.1, on the reverse strand, counting down.
CTGATAGGCTTTTCCCATTCCATCACCTTCTTTTTTTTTTTAATTAATTAATTAATTTATGATAGAGAGAGAGTGAGAGAGAGAGAGAGAGAGAGGCAGAGACACAGGAGGAGGGAGAAGCAGGCTCCATGCCAGGAGCCCGATGCAGGACTCGATCCCGGGACTCCAGGATCATGCCCTGGGCCAAAGGCAGGCGCTAAACCACTGAGCCACCCAGGGATCCCCTTCCATCACCTTTTTATGGCTGCCTGCATTTGAATCACCCCAAAGCAGACCCAAGGCAAAGATGGGTGCAGGTGGGTCACAGGCGGTGTGGGTACAGAGCAGAGGGGAGAGGAATGGTAACCTCTGGTGTGTCAGTGGGCTTGTTAGCCCTGAGTGACCTGAGTGACAGTAGAACACCCCCTCCCTGCAGTCCTACCAGATGTGAAGGAGCTGGGATCTCCGTCACCACCTGCAGGCCCCTGTTGGTGGCACGGACTCGCTGGCACTGCATGCACCAGGCAGAGTGTGCTCCAGTGGCCAGAGAAAGCCTCAAGCAGAGAGAGGTCAGTGTTCCATGTGGAAGTTGATGGTGTCCAGGAGCCATCCACCAATGCTGCAGGTGACCTCCAGGGGCGCCCGGGGATGAGGCTTTGCTTTGATGTCCCTATTTCAGACAGGCTTTCTCCGACCACCCAAGCCTTCCCTCTCATCTCCTTTATGGGCATTACTTGAGTTCATTAGTGTACTTCGCATGTTGACTTAGAGTTGACTGTAGGTCCTAGATGGGGAACTTCAGGGTGGCAGTGCCCACGGTTAGCTGGTAGTGCTTAGCAAGTGTCGTGCGCCCAGTTGCTGGTCAGGAGAATGTGTTCTCGGTGCCAGCTGCCCGCCGCTCCCCTCCTGTAGCTCCCCAGAAGGGCTGTGGCTCTAAGAGTGGGTGTCTATACCCCAAAGGCCACATCTTCTGCCCTGTTCACCTGGGAATGTCACAGAAGGCTGGGATGTGAAGAGCATAGGGCAACTGCTCATATTTATTCTTCAAAACCAGACTGGATGGCATTTGGATTTTCTTTTTCTTTCTTTTTTTTTTTCCCCCTGTAGGGGCTGGCTTCTGAGTAGACATTGGGGAATTTCTGGGAGGTTATTACATGTTTTCTCTCACATGGCTGCCTCTGTTTGTCAAAACAATCTCAAATTCAAGCTTTCCTTTCTCTGCTTCATGCAATTTGGTTTTCTCTCCCTGTTTCTTCTCCTTCAAGCTTTGGGCTGTATTGCCGAAGTTAATTCTCAGGAGCATTAGGTGTTGATTTTGTATTTGTTCATTTATTACAGTGAATTCAAATAGCTATTTTTATAAGTTTGGTGGTTTCTGTTTTCTGGGCTTGATTTTTGAGAGAGATTTGTTTGGAAAGCTCTGAAAGCCAGAAGGAAAAGATGAGGAGAGATGATTGAGCTGGTTAAGAGAGGTGCAGAGTTGGGCTCACATCGGAGTTTTACAGACCAGTATTGATTGGTTTCCTCTCAAAACTCTGGCTACTTGCATTTAAAAGTGCTGTGAGAGTAGTTAGAAAGAAGGGAACCAGGGAGCTGATAAGAGAAAGGGGAGACCAAGCAGATGGCAGACCTGAAGGAGATGTATTAATTCCTTAGTTAGGAAAATACCTGTACAGCCCCATACAGTCCCAGCCTCCCATTCAGCACCGGGAATGGAAGATGAAAGGCACAGACCCCCTCCTCTGGAAACTTACATTCACCAGAGGGAGACTGAGTTCCACCCGCTGTATTATGGTACCACCATGCTCGAGAGAGCATGGAAGGGCAGAATTAAGATGCCTAGCATGCAAGGTCAGGGAAGGCTTCCTGGAGGAGGTGATGAATGGACAATTCAGTTTAATTCACTTGGGGGAGAGAGGAGATGAGGTGAAGTCTCAGGTTTAGAAACTGGAAAGGAGGGGTTGTGTGAGTTGTTTAACAATTTAACTGGCCAGAGGGTTCTGTGATCTCTGATTTGCTCTGGCATGTGTCTCCAAGAATGGAGCTAAGGCTCTCTGGCTTTGGGGGTTAGACTGTAGTCATATCGGAATTCCTTTGGTTGTAGGAAACAGAAACTCAAGTCAAAGTGCTTAAAGGCAAAAAAAATCTTTCCCTTTGGGTGTTGTAAGGAAAACTTCAGAGTTTTTGCTTCAGGCATGGTTGGATCTAGGAAATCAGGGGATTCCACTGGAGCTTGGTTTTTATGTTTTAGTCTCTGGCTCTTTTTCTTTGTTCTTTCACGTCAGGGTTGCAAGTGAGTTTGTAGTAGTTTGAACTTACACCCTTGCCTTTCCACAGGCCCAGGAGAACACCATACCTCTTCCTCAGTGGTGCCGAAGCCCCAGAATTGAGAGTAAGTTGGCCCAGGTTCGTGCACATGAGATATGGAAGGTAGAAGTGAGGCCTAGCCACCCTTCTGCCATTTCTCCAGGCAAGCATTGTGGGCAGAGGTGCCTGGCTTTTCTGGGGCAAAGTCAGCAGATACCCCACTGCCTGCTCATGGTTTTGAGAGGGTGAGAGGGCGTCCATGGAGTAGCTTTAGCTTTGGTATGGGATAGCTTTGATATGGGTCCGAGGCAGCTATAGGTCCTGACTTTTTCTGGATAGTAGTGGCTTTCATAGGGTGCTGGCTTCCAGATGGTGGCAGTGGTGGCATGATTCTGGAGTCACCAGCTGTGTGGCAACTTTCCAGCCTAGCTGGTGGCTCCCTGATCATACAGGGGACAATTGCTCCTTTGTGCCCTGGATCTGCCACATGACTTGGAGGTTTCCCCTTATGAAATATTAACCTGTGGAGCTTGTTTCTTCAGCCTTCCCAGTGATCCATAAGCCCTTGCTTCCCAGTATGTGGTCCCTGTCTGCTTCTGCTAACTGGAGTGGATTCTGTTCTCTGCAAGAAAACCCTGACCAACATGTTTAGTGTGTCCCCTTATTGGGCACAGAGGCGGGGGGTGGAGGGGTGGAGAAAAAAGCTGAGGGAGTGAAGTCCAACTTGGATTTGGGATAAGTCACCATCTTTTCCATGGTGTCAGTGGTAGAAAAAGCTTCACAGAAGTGTTGTTCTGATTAGTGGCATGTTTCCCAGCGGCCCGCTTCGTTTGACAGAACCTGGTATTAGAGCTGATGTCTTATTAGGCCCCTGGTGCACTGCAAGTGAGGTGTCCTCTGTGGGCAGCTAGAAACCCCACATGAATGGAACTTCTGGTCTTGGATGGTTGAGAGTCAGAGGGTGGACGGGAGTCCTTGATACTCTTGGGTTCAGTAGACCATTTTATTTTTAAATTTTATGCATTTGTTTTTAAAATACCATCTTTTCCAATTTACCCTCCTTTCCTTTCCTTCCCTTCCCTTCCCTTCCCTTCCCTTCCCTTCCCTTCCCTTCCCTTCCCTTCCCTTCCCTTCCCTTCCCTTCCCTTCCCTTCCCTTCCCTTCCCTTCCTTCCCTTCCCCTTCCCTTCCTTCCCTTACCCTTCCCTTCCCTTTCCTTTCCTTCCTTCCTTCCTTCTCTCTCTCTCTCTCTCTCTTCTTTCTTTCTTTTTTCTCCACCCCTCACCCCACGCCTCTGTGCCCAATATAGGGCTTGAACTCATGGACTCCCAAGATCAGGAGATGTATGCACTATGGACTGAGCCGGCCAGGCATCTCCAGTAGACCATTTTAAAAAGAACATGCACCTCACTTTGATAAAGGCATGTTCCCATGACATTGAAAGCAGATCTTTTCAGTTCAGATGCTGCATCCTGGACTGCCCATCCCTCTCCCACACTGGGTTTAGTTTCCATATGACAATCTCCCTTTGCCCCACTGTGCTTTGTATTCCTGTGCTCATTGCAGTTTGCAATTAGGGATCACATGGTTTGATTACTTGGTAAATATCTGCCACTTCCCCTGGGCTGGAAGCTCTGAATTGCTGGGACCTTGATTTGGGATCACTCATTCACATTTGCTGAATGAGTGATCACACGAGCGAATGGGTGGCTAGAAACCTCTCCAGAGCCCCAGAAGTAGTCCGGTGGTGGGCTGGGATGAGATGGCACTTCTTTTAAAGCAGGGAGTCTTGACCCATTTTGTACTTTGGGCCCCTTTGGTAGTTAGGCAAAGCTGTCCCTGGGAAATCTCTGTAAATGCATATGATAAAATAGGAACACAAAGGTAACCAATTTTTTCGAAATCCAGATCTCAAAATATAAGGAAAAATAAATTTGGGATCTGGCAATTTGCTTCTCTCACATGGTAATAATGAAATACAGTTGTGGATAGAGTAAGTACCATATTTCTGAAGTCAGGGGAAATGTAATGATATTTGGGATCATGGGAATGTAATATGGAAATCCCTGTGATTCTCCCGGGGGCAGGTCCTTAGGTCTGACTAATGCATGTGAGGTTTGTCACTCACGTTGTCATGGATGGCTTGCACTCTCTTTCATTTGGGGCTTCACATGATGTGAGGCTTTCCATCCGTGTTCACCCTGCCCCTGCACTCCCTATGCAGGATTATTGTCGGAGTTGCCTGGTGTGACAAGTGACAGAGGAATGCCCCGTCCCACTCACTCTCCTTCCTGGGGGCTGTTGCAGGGGCTACGGGAGGCATAGGTGTGTGTGTGCCTGCCCCTCTCCCAACCAGAGCAACTCCACCTTGATCTGTTTGATAAATCAGTGGGGCGTTCTGAGATTTAATTTGATGAAAGGATTTTGCTGCTAAACAGAATGGTTGGGGCACCTGGGGGGCTCAGTTGGTGAAGTGTTTGCCTTCTGCTCAGGTCATGATTTCAGGGTCCTGGGATGGCGCCCTGAGTTGGGCTTCCTGCTCAGTGGGGAGTCTGCTTCTCCTTCTCCATCTTTGCTCTCGCTCTCTCAAGTAAATAAATAAAATCTTTAAGGAAAAAAACCTAAAAAACACACAAAACGATTAAAAGTCACTGCTGTGGACCCAGTCCGGACACGCAGGTATTATTTGTTCAGGCATGATACCCGTTTTCTGAGTGAGCTGCTACTCTGGTGTTAGTGTTCCCACCAGTCCACTGGGCAGTGGGTGTTCTGTGCACTGGGCTGTCCACAAGGAACCTGTGAACGTGACCTTATTTGGACAGATGGTCTGGGCAGATATGATTGGTTAGGGACTCAAGATGAGGCCATTGTAGAATAGGGTAGCCACGAATCCCTTGGCAGGTGTCTTTATAAGGGTGAGATTTGGACACAGAGACCCACGAATGGAAGCAGACGTGGAGCCTCAGGGGAGGCCATCTGGGAACAGAGGCAGTGGAAGGATGCCTACAAGCCCAGGAACCCAGTGCCAGCCACCCTGGGAGCCTCTGGAGGGGGCCTGCCCCACCCACACCTTGATTTCTGTTTTCAAAATCAGGAGAGGATGCATTTCTGTTCTGAGCCACCAGTTTGTGGTAATTTGCTGGGGACTAAGGCAGGCTCCAGACCCTTCTAGCTATCGGTGTTGAACAGAATTTGATGACTGAGGTGTGGATGTGGGTGTTTTTTTAGAGTTGGTTGCACTTGGGCATATCTGTGGCCTGTCCATCTCCTTCTGAAGATGAGACTGAACTAGAAGGGCAGACATGCGAGGAGCATTAGAAGTCGACCAGCTCCACTGTGAAGTTTTGCTTTAACATGTAGCAGATTCTCTTAGTATTTGCTGTCCTTGAGTATTGTAACAACAGATGTTGGCTGAGATGCCATGATATGCCAGGTGCAGCGCTGGACTGCTGTATAAGAATAACGTCTTCTAATCCTTTTAAAACAACCCTGTCACGTTGGTTCTGTTATTATCCTCACTCGACTCTTCAGGAGACAGAGGCCTAGAGAGGTTGAGTAATTTGCCCCAAGTCACACAGGCGCTAAATGGCCTAGCTTGGCCTAGTTAGGTCAGCTGTGGAGCCTTTCTGGGTTTTGGTGGAGATGTAAAAGCTGAGGACGTGCTGGAGCTGGGCTCTCCTGTTTCCCTTCTCCCTTTGCCCTCACATTGGGGGAGAACTCAGAGCACATGAGGGGATTGGTCTGGGGCATCTGCCCATGACAGGGGAGGCCTCAGGGGACTCTCCAGCAGGCTTCTTTGTCCTTCGCCATTTCCTGGTAGCAGACCGAAGTGCCATTCAGAGGCACTTGTCCTCTGCTCCCTGTGCCAGAGGCCTTTCCAATGCTTGACTCTGTCAACCTGCCTTTTTTTTTTTTTTAATTGTGGTACATAACACATAATATACATAACGCAAAATTGACCATTAATGATGGTACATTCACAGTGTCGTGTGACCCTTACCACTGTCTAGTTCCAGAATTTCTCGTCACCCCAAAAGCCATTAGGCACTTAGGCTTCCACCTGCGCCCCCCCCCCCCCCCCCCCAAACCCCTTGGCTAATGTGTTGCTGTCTCTGTGGACCTACCTCTTCTGGACATTTCCTACAGGTGGAACTGACAGCGTCATCCCTTCCCTCACCTAGCATCATGTTTCCGTTGCTCATCCATGTTGTAACAGTACTGCTTTCGTTTCTGTGGCCAGGTCCTGTCCCTTGTGCTGCTGGGCCACATTCTTGATCCATGCATGTGTTCGTGGATGTGCGACTTGTTTCCGCTCTTTGGCTGCAGTGAGTGAGGTCTTGTGTGGATGCTCACGCAAGTGATTGAACACTCCTTTCCCCTCCATTTGGGCGTGTACCCGGGTGGGTGTGGAACTGCTGGGTCCTGTGGGAACGGCAGGCTGAAATTTCAAGGGGTCCCAACCTGCTTCTGAGACCAGGAAACCATGGGCCCTTGAAGATGGCTGTGGTCTGGGGACGTGGTAGTGGAGCAGCCCATGAAGTGCTCTTGCCAAGTGGACTCCCTTGGGGTCTGAGGTTGACTGGCTTTCCCAGGCTGCATCTGTCCTCACCACCAGCTTCATGCAGCTGAAGACCTTCCTCCCTCACCCCCCACGGAGGTCAGGTCATTCAAGGGTGCTGTGAGACCCGTCCTGTGAAGAACACATTCTGAGCCACAGGAGCTGCAGGAGGGTTTTAGGGTGGAGAGTCACATCCTGGAAGCAAGTGCTGGGTGCAGCAGCTCCTTAAACCCTGAAGGAGAAACATAAGAATCCTGAAAATGCCCCACCAAGGAGCTGACAGCCGAGGCTCGCTCTTGTTGACTGGGCTTCTCCTTTAGTTTCCCTATTTGTGCAGTGAGGGGATTGAGCTAGATCGGTGTTTCCCAAATCTCAGCACCAGCTGTCTCTGCTTGTTTTTTACCTAAATATATTTACTTACAAGAACAACTGTGTGCCATCAGCACTGATGGAAAGTCAGTCTCCCTAGAAAGAATTCTAAGGCAGTGACTACACTACTTTCGTTGGCTTCCTTTTGTTTCATTGGTTTTCATTTTCCCTCTCATTTTGTTTCCCTCTCATTTATTTTCAGAATCCTATTTTTAAAATTTTATTTATTTATTAAAAAAAATTTTTTTTGTATAATTCTTATTGGAGTTTGATTTGCCAACATATAACACCCAGTGCTCATCCTGTCAAGTCCCCCTCAGTGCCCGTCACCCCAGAATCCTATTATGAAAGAACAATATTGAAAACCGAAGCCCTGGGGATACCTGGGTGGCTCAGCGGTTGACTGTCTCCCTTTGGTTCAGGGTGTGATCCCAGGTCTGGGGATCAAGTCCCACATCAAGTCCCACATTGGGCTCCCCATAGGGAGCCCGCTTCTCCCTCTGCTTATGTCTCTGTCTCTATTGAATAAATAAATAAAATCTTAAAAAAAAAAAAAGAAAGCCAAGGTCCTGGAGAGCAGGACCCTTCCTCATTCCTGGGAGCCCCGCCCCTCCCCAGCTGGACCATTGTGGAGTCATGGGATAGAAGCCTTGCTACTCTCACCCCCTACAGGTCTGCCAGGGAAGGACCCCCCAGAGCGCCCCTGGGCCCTTCCTTCCCCCTCATAGGTCAGTCCAGCTCTCAGGAGGCCATGGTAGGAACAGCTGGGGTCCATCAGAGCTGACCTGCAAGGCAGGGCCAGGGCACAGTCTATGAAAAGCTCATTGCCCTCCAACTGGGAGCTGCCCCCACCCCCCACCTCACTGTCCGAAGCCAGTCTCAGGAGCTTGGATGGAGACCTTACCTGGGAGCCGGTGCAGGTCTATGTGACCACACTTGGAGGGGTGGCCACTGTCCCATAGAATGAAGGACCAGTATCTGGCCAGTTGGAGCTGTGACTTTTTTTTTTTTAAGATTTTATTTATTCATGAGAGACACACAGAGAGAGGCAGGGACATAGGCAGAGAGAGAGGCAGGGACATAGGCAGAGGGAGAGTCAGGCTCTTCGCAGGGAGCCTGATGTGGGACTTGATCCTTGGACCAAGGATCATGCCTTGAGCCGAAGGCAGATGCTCAACCCCTGAGTCACCCCGTGTCCCTCAGCTGCAATGTTTTTGATGAATTCAAGCACCGTAGCTTCTGGCTCACCCAGAACATGTGGGGGAATGTGGCACTGGGGACAGGCCTTGGTTTCTCCTTTTTTGCCATGTGTGCAGACAACCCAGGCGGTGGGCCTGGGGACAGTTGGGCATTGTGCCACAGACCAGCCCAGCCTCTGGCTCATTCCACATTATGTCCTTGTAGACGCTGTACCCCCGTCCCGCTGCCGTGCTCCCCAGCTGCACCTTGAGGTCTAGGCTCTGAAGTGGGGTCAAGGGCTCCTAGGCCAGGCTGCCTTGGGGTGCCTGAGTTGACTCACCCAGACATCCCTACAACTCGATGCAGACTAGGGTCTCCATAATAACAATACTCAAGGTAATACAACATGGGATGTATGTGTGCCTCTCCCACGAAGCAGGGTAGCTGTAGCCATTCCACTGACCACAAGCAAGTGTATTGACCAATTGAGGACCCCAGTCCTAGCAGTGACTGGTGGAATCTCTTCTGTGATCTTTGTGCCTTTCAGCTTGGTGACAAGTGATAGCTCAGTATCGACTGGAAATTGCTCTGTGCTGAACAGAATGTCAATCCCATTGGATCACAGAACCTGTGTTACTGTCAGTGTAGCTTGGGCAGCATCCCCACCGTCTCCCCCTCTGCCCTTCCCCCACACAGGGAGTGGGAGTTAGGGAGTAAGCTGATCTGTGTAGATAGTGCATAGGATTATGGATATTATTAGGGCTCATTAGAGTCACGAGGAAGTCAGCTTCCTGGGCTGTACCTCGAGCCCTGTTTATTAACATGCCATCCCAACTCGGATGCCATGTTTTGAAACAGCACGCCAGTGTTATGATTGCGAATACTGTTATTATTTGCGTGGTAGCATTCGGAAGCCCTTATTAAATGATTCCTGTTGGCTGCTTCTGCATAAGTGCACAATATTGGGGACTTAGGGACAAATTCAGTGTCTCTAGCACACACAGTGCCATATGAGGAGGAAGCCCCAGATTCCATCCCTCTGTAAAAATAATGATTTTCCCATTTTGGATCCTTTTGTGATATGTTGAAGTGCTTTGATTCTTAAATCAGAGTCGGCTTTCAGGTGTGCTTCATCTCGTCCTTTGTTCATGGAGGGAAGTGATGGATTTTGCAGTCTGGAGGAATCCATCATTTTGGCTCCATCTGCTTGTTAGGCGTCTCCACTGTCTCTGATGTGACAGTGTTTGGGGTTTTAGCATTTCATCACATCTCCCACTGGGAGAGTCTGGGTTGATGGCAGGAGGAAGGGGGCAGAATTTTCCACTTGTTTAAAGTTATTACTATCTTGGGCTTGTGATGCTTATTTTTAGGAGTCTTACATATCAAGTGAAAGGAATCTGAGAGTGACCCTCCCCCTATGCAGGGATGTACCTTGTGTGTGCTGTTTGATTACTCCCAATGATGAGGTACTCACTTAAAAAAGATAACTCATCCCATCAAAGCTCAGAACTGTTTTTTTTCTTCTTTCTTTGTGTCTATGTTCACCTATCCCTCTGAGCTTTTGGAATTGTTCAGAACAAGTATACTTACTTATTTGACAAACAAACATCACATCACATCTTTGGGCTAAACAGTCTCTGTTCCTTCTACTTTTAGTTTGATTACAACTTGCCTGGGGCAGTTTCTTCTTCTTTTTTTAAAAAATTTTATTTATTCATTCATGAGAGACACAGAGAGAAGCAGAGACACAGGCAGAGGGAGAAGCAGGCTCCCTCCAGGAAGCCTGATGTGGGACTTGATCCCAGGACCCTGGGATCATGACCTGAGCCGAAGGCAGATGCTCAACCACTGAGCCACCCAGCCGTCCCCCCGCATTTTTTTTTTTTTAAGATTTTATTTACTGAGAGAGAGAGAGAGAGAGAGAACACAAATAGAAAGGACAGGCAGAGGCAGAGGGAGAAGCAGAATCCAGTTTAGCAAGAAGCTTGATCCCAGGAACCTGGCTGGGATCATTACCAGAGCCAAAGGCAAACCTTGAACCAACTGAGCCACCCAGGTGCCCCAACCTGGGACAGTTTCATACAAAAGGCTCTAACTAGTCCTGAGTCTCTTTTAGGGGATCCTTGTGGATCCTGCCTCTGCAACATGGAATGTGAGCTAGTGGTCTGTGCCTGATCCAGCCCCCTCCTGTATGCACTGTTAATAGACATTCCTTTAGATTTTGCTCTAGGGTTGGGTCCCAGCTCTGATATGCATGCCCCTTCCCCAGCTATCCTTTCTGTTTCTGGGGGCTGCTGACCTACCTTTAGCCCCAGAGAGGCATGTGACCAATCAGAGAGAACATCCTGGCCAATCAGAGCACAGCCTCCCTCTGGCCAATCAGGATTGCATCTTCCCCTGCTGCTGCTGCCCTGGGCTCTGGGATGAGCCTGGCCTATTGGGTCTAATCTCATAATGTCTGCTGGAATGATGCAGGCATGTGGTTCCCCACCTCCTGAGGGCATGAGGTAGGGCCCTCCGCCCCCCACCCCTGCCTTCTCATTTTCTTCAGCCAAGAAACTCCCTTTCCCACGTAAGCCATCTTGAGTTGGTTTTCTGAGATTTGCAACTAAGAAAAGTCCTGAGACACTGCTTCAGGGCACATCCTTCAGCGTTACTTTGGATTTGCACACAGATTCTGTGCAGCAGAAGACTTTACATAAGATTCCAACCAGCATGATTTTTATTCCCAGAAGCACATCTTGGAGATGGTCGCCAGGAAAGGATCTGGAAAGAGAGTGTAACTGCCTCCCTGCAGGCTTGTTGTTACCCACTGCTAGTTTAAGAGATGGTTCTTCAATTCTGATGCCCCGATCTTACCTTCCTTCATGGGGAGGGGGGAATTAGGAGTTGCATGAGACACAACTTAGAGCCCACAAACACCTGAAGAAGCATCTTTATGAGTGTAAACCAGATTAATTTACTTAAATATCTTAAAGCTCAGAGCAAGTTTATCTCAGAGGAGAAAAAGAGAATGCTATCTCTATATGTAGACTTGAGTTATTGTAATATTTTAGGTAGGTTACTAGGGGGTGTCCATTATTATATTGCCATTGGTCTTTTACTACACAAACTTTATTACCTTTATCTGGATTTATATAGCATTTGATAGAGTTTATATCACTAGATGCATAAAAAACATTTGAATGTGTTCATAGCTTTGTATTTGAGTGTGCCCCATGGAAGGGCTAATAAATTATAAAGCAATCTATCACTTCTGCTTAAAGGTATAAACCCAGTTGATTCAGGCTGCTTTATTTATGTGTTTGGCTTGTGCTCTAGACTGCTGATTTTTGTAGGAAGGAGTCTCATTGTCGGGGTGGGGGGAAGTGGGGGAACGTCTGCCCAGAAGTTGTTAGAGTGAATAGTAGGATTGCTTGTACCATCATCAGCTTCTGCCTCTGCCCACTCCTGCTTCCCCTTCCTTCCCTCCATAGTCCTGGTGCCAAGGGTGAGTGTAAACATTCTGTGCTCCCACCTCCATTTCTGTCTCCTTCCTGGGAAACCTGGCAACACCTCCCTCCTAGTAACCTGACCCTCAGACTAGTAACCACTGGTTTAGGGCAAAGGTGAGGTCTGTGTGCTGCTGAGTCCCTTATGAGCTGTGAGGCTTGAGGGTGGGGTCAAGGGAAGGGGGTCCATAACTCCTCGGGGCTTGTTTTTCTGGTGCCATAGGGATCAGTAATACTTGTCTCACCCTTTCCCATCCTCAGATCCCAGGATCTGAAGGGGTCTTACAGGTGACAGCTGTGGGGCTTCCCTCAGCTCAGTGGTTTGAATGCTGGGAGTACATCAGAGTCACCTGGGGGATTTGTTAAAACATCTGCTGGGTTCTGGGGGGGGACCTGAGAATCTGCATTTCTGGCAAGTTTGCAGATACTGCTGATGCTGCTGGTGCAGCTGGTTTGGGGATCTTCCTTGGAAACAGAAGGAAAGACCACACAAGGGCAGGGACGCTTAGACCTTCCTTTGAACTGTATCGTTGAGGAATTATCTAGGAAGTTTATCTATTGAATGTGATTAGGTTGGGATGGGACACACAGTGCTCTCCCACATAATCCCCAGCCAGATTCCACAAGAGGTTAATTTTGTTGTAAGATGATGATGTAGATGTTGTAAGATGATGATGAAGATGAAGAGGATGTAATAGTTATCATGTCTCTCAGACTTGTGCTTACAAATGTAACTGTCTCTGACATTTTGAAGCCATTTGACAGCTGTCTTCAAGCCTGGGATGACTGACTGGTTTGGGGATCTGTAACACCCTTTCAGATCCTGTTGTGTGAAAATGGGAAGAGGTGCGGCAGGTACTACAATCCCCATGTCACAGTTAGTCAAGCCAACTGGAGAGGTTATGTGGGCCACACAGCTCACAGGGTACCCAGTGGCACCTAGAACTCACCTTTGCCGTAAAGCAGCAGTTATCAGTCTGGGGGCCAGGTAGGTGGTTAATAAGAGGGAGATGTCTTAGCTCATGCTGTTACTAGAGAATGCCATCGGCCAGGTGACTCCAACAACAAACACACCTTTCTCACAGTTCTGGAGATCAAGGCACCAGCACAGCCAGGTTCTTGGGGAAGCTTCACTTTCTGGCTGGCAGATGACCACCTTCTCATTGTATTCTCATAGGAAGGAGAGTGGAGAGAGGAAGCAAGCTCTTCTATGGGTGCTAATCCTGTTCATGAAGACTCTACCTCATGGTGTAATCACCTCCCAAAGGCCCCATCACCTGATATCACCCTGGGGGTTAGGATTTCAGCATATGAATTTCAGGGACACACAAACATTCAGTTTGTGAAAACAGGAGGTGTTGAGGTTGGGTTCTCAGGAAGAAGACTCTGAGACAGAGCTTAGCATCTAGGATGTCAGGTTGGGAGTGTCTCTTATTGGGCCGAGATGGCTGGGCCTTCACATACCCAGTCCCATGAGTCATTGGCTGGGGGTCACACCTATAAGCATGACCTTGAGCTCTGCTGCCTAAGGTTGTGTGTGAACTCCACCCTCACAGCAGCTGGGGCACCAAGGCCCACCCAGAGGGGAGGGATCTGGATGGTGCCTCTCCATATCTGCCACAGGAGCAGGGATCTGGGTGGTACACCCCCATGTAAGAGATATAGATGAGGGTCCCTGATGAGCTAGTCTTCATATTTCGGAAGCCAGCAGGAAACTGGCTCATTTGCTTGCAGTTACTTCCCACTGCATAAAGAAAATGTCAAGTCTTTTTGCGTTGGGTGAAATAGTTACCTTGAAGTTCTATCTTGTGCTTATCAGACCTTCTCTGGAGCCTCTGATCATGACCTGGACTTGGGGCCTGGTGACCTCCCACCCTTGTCTTGTTTCCTTCCCCTCTTCTGTCCCCGAGTCTGGGGAACTTGTGCTGTCTCCAGGAGGGAAGCTTTGCTCTTGCTCATTACCTATTCCTTCAAATCTTCTGTCTAAACACTGGAGTACTTAGTATACCCCATGAGGCTCAGGCTTTTGAAACTCAAAAGCTGAGCATCCATTCTTTTTTTCAGCTGTCTCTGGGTCCCTCCTTCCCTGAGGCGGTGAACACAGTAAGCCCAGAGGATTGGATGGGAGAGGGGCTGAGAGCAAGGAAGACCTACTGGGCCCAGTGAGCATATGATTTACATTTCAAAGATATTATCCCATCTTTTGCTAAGAATGTAGGTATTGGGTGTGGTGTGGTAATGTGATCATGATCACTTGGGTTGTGGGAGGAGACAAGGACAAGGCTCTGAAGGAATACATTGAGTATGTTCATAGGCCCCAGAGGGGCTCGCCACATGCCTTGTGGGGCCAGAGGGGAAGTACCACGTTGCTCAGGAGGCAGACAGGAGCAAGGAGAAAGCCTAGGTCAAGCCTTTATTAGGTTTCCATGGGAAAGGCAGAGTGAACAGCTTAGCATTGGTTAGTTGGAAGAATTCCTAGGGGCCTCTGGTGGCACCTGGTCCTGGGGTTATTTAGGGCAGGGGTGGTATTCACTGGGTGTGTGGGAGGCACATGAAGAGGTGGTTGGGGTTACGGACCTGGGATTGGTTGGTTTGTGTGTCAAAGGGGTGCTCCTGGGCAGGTTGTGATTCTCTTTAGGAGCCAGCTAGCCCTGGGAAGGGCAGCCTGTCCCTGAGTCTGTAGGACTCCCAAATCCAGAGCATGGAATATATAGAAAATAAGAAACTGTAGTTAATATCAGTGGCTCTGTCTTGAACAGATGCCAAGTAGACAAATACAGTGGTTACCAAGATAACATGGTTAAACATACCTGCACTCATGATCCTGCGGGGCCCTGCTTGAGGTCTGCCAAAATGCAGCCACATCTGTCCTCGCCCTTTACTTCCTGGCGCTCTGGGTCTCCGTCCATTCCCCTAAGAAGACCACAATGTGCCAACAACTCCCAAGGTGATGTTCGGCAGTTCCCACTTGAATGCCTCCATCTCCTTATTCGATTTTGTAGTAATATTTAATGAGATTTCTCTGTCTACCAGGAAGAGATCATTTCCAAGGGCTGCTAATTTAGTACTAAGTGCAGTAGCGATGCTCAGGAGTGAGTGGGCCCCCTCTGATTCCTTTAATTCCAAACTGCTGGTTTCAGCCAATTTGAGTAGGGCACAGGTGTCTTCCTGGGCCTGGCCTGGCAGTTTCAGGGTCCAGTGACATGGAGGAAGGACTTGCTGTTTCACACATGGTGCCTTTGGCTCAGAAAGTGAGAATAGTTTTGGAAATATCAAAAAGTATCTTGAATTTGGGCCGAATCAGGCTAGTTTTTTTTTTAATTTATTTTTTATTGGTGTTCAATTTACTAACATACAGAATAACCCCCAGTGCCCGTCACCCATTCACTCCCACCCCCCGCCCTTCTCCCCTTCCACCACCCCTAGTTCGTTTCCCAGAGTTAGCAGTCTTTACGTTCTGTCTCCCTTTCTGATATTTCCCACACATTTCTTCTCCCTTCCCTTATATTCCCTTTCACTATTATTTATATTCCCCAAATGAATGAGAACATATAATGTTTGTCCTTCTCCAACTGACTTACTTCACTCAGCATAATACCCTCCAGTTCCATCCACGTTGAAGCAAATGGTGGGTATTTGTCATTTCTAATAGCTGAGTAATATTCCATTGTATACATAAACCACATCTTCTTTATCCATTCATCTTTCGTTGGACACCGAGGCTCCTTCCACAGTTTGGCTATCGTGGCCATTGCTGCTATAAACATCGGGGTGCAGGTGTCCCGGCGTTTCATTGCATTTGTATCTTTGGGGTAAATCCCCAGCAGTGCAATTGCTGGGTCGTAGGGCAGGTCTATTTTTAACTGTTTGAGGAACCTCCACATAGTTTTCCAGAGTGGCTGCACCAGTTCACATTACCACCAACAGTGTAAGAGGGTTCCCCTTTCTCCGCATCCTCTCCAACATTTGTTGTTTCCTGCCTTGTTAATTTTCCCCATTCTCACTGGTGTGAGGTGGTATCTCATTGTGGTTTTGATTTGTATTTCCCTGATGGCAAGTGATGCAGAGCATTTTCTCATGTGCGTGTTGGCCATGTCTATGTCTTCCTCTGTGAGATTTCTGTTCATGTCTTTTGCCCATTTCATGATTGGATTGTTTGTTTCTTTGGTGTTGAGTTTAATAAGTTCTTTATAGATCTTGGAAACTAGCCCTTTATCTGATACGTCATTTGCAAATATCTTCTCCCATTCTGTAGGTTGTCTTTCAGTTTTGTTGACTGTATCCTTTGCTGTGCAAAAGCTTCTTATCTTGATGAAGTCCCAATAGTTCATTTTTGCTTTTGTTTCTTTTGCCTTCGTGGATGTATCTTGCAAGAAGTTACTATGGCCGAGTTCAAAAAGGGTGTTGCCTGTGTTCTTCTCTAGGATTTTGATGGAATCTTGTCTCACATTTAGATCTTTCATCCATTTTGAGTTTATCTTTGTGTATGGTGCAAGAGAGTGGTCTAGTTTCATTCTTCTGCATGTGGATGTCCAATTTTCCCAGCACCATTTATTGAAGAGACTGTCTTTCTTCCAATGGATAGTCTTTCCTCTTTTATCGAATATTAGTTGACCATAAAGTTCAGGGTGAATCAGGCTAGTTTTAAAATTAAATATTAAATACAATGAAAAAGTATTTTAGAAAACAAGAGCTGGTTGGAAATGTATTTTGTGGCTTGAGATATTTCATCAGGGATGGGCCTTAAGATGCAGTTTTACCCCCGTCCCTTGCTGGAAGCAGTATATGAGCCTTTAAACCAGGGATTGCAAACAGAGATACCTGCAGGGCTCAGGAAAAAAGGGTTTACTGGAGGAAATCAGACTGATTGTAAGAAATTTGCTGTACTCTGCTTATCTTTTAATTCCTCTTTTGATAGGAACTTGGGTACAGAGAAACATTACTATAGGAAAAACAACATCGTAAGCTTGATGAGGCCCCTGATACCCAGACTCAACCCTGAGTTGATGGGGCGATAGGGAGTGGAGAGGTCTGTGGCATGCTGCTGTCTGTATGCTCCAGATAAAAGAGATGGTGTCAGCTCAGCCCTTGCTGATCGGATTCATGTGGGAATATGGGCCTGATGTTGTCAGAGCTGATTTTCCCAGAAAGGCCATACCTTTGGATTTTCATGTGAAACCTCTTGATTTTATAATATTAACAATTCCAATGGAAAAAATATAGGTGGGCAAAACAGAAGAACAGCAACAGTAGTCAAAACACATCTGTGCACCGCCACTTTGGAGCTGAGGCCTTTATTTATTTATATATCTCTATGCCCAGTGTGGAGATCAGCCTCAGGACCCCAAGATCAAGAGCTGCATGCATGCATGGAGCCAGCCAGGCAGGCGCCCTTGGTCTAAGGGATATATGATCTCATGTTTCCTAAAATTTGGAGCTGGAAGGATTTCTAAGGCATGCTAAATTCAATCTCCTACCTAATTTAGGAGAGTTATTTGTGTGGCCTTCTTACAGAGGCATTCTTCTGACAGCTGGCGCAACCACTACCTAATGAGATGGGATTTCCCACTGTCAACTGGCCAGAGTTGGAAGAAATTCTCTTGGGTGGTAAGGAATGGAAACTAAGGCAAGCCAGAATGAGTGTTGGCAAAGCACACTGTAGAATGCAGCCAGCTGGACCTCAGGAAGGCACTGGAGTCAGGAAATGGGAGTCACCATAATCCCTTGTGTCTTTGCCTTGCTTCTCTCTAGGGAATGCTTTCCTCCCATCCTATAGTCCTGATGCTGGGATATGGTCATCTCCTAGCTTACCCCTTTAGTTACTTCTGTTCTAGCTTACTACAGAGATCCATACTCTGTATCCCTGGTTCTCAGTGCTGCAGGCCTGAGAGAGAATTGGCTCGCCTGGAGTTGGGTGCCTGGTGCTGGTCCCATCAGCTATAGCCAGGGAGCAGGTGGCACGGAATAAGAGGGCTCTTGAGCAGCACTTATTGGGATTATGTTTGTGACCCCCAGAATGGCCCAAATAGTTTAAAGCCTCATAGAATTGCTTTTCAGAATGCCCGTGAGCCTCAGAAGGTGTCTGTATGATTCTGTGGAGCTGAACTTTGTTTCAGGGTGATCTCTTTAGTTCTGCCTCCCATGGAGGCACACAGGGATGTGCTGCCCACTGCTGAGGACCTGTCTCCCTGGAACATTTGCCTCCTGGCTTGATGTTCAGCCCCCGCTACCTGTGTCCCGAACTATAAGGCCCTAACACCCCAACATCTTCCTGAGCCCTGGATGAGCCCTCCAGAAGAGTTTTCATTGGCTGAAATGTTCTTGAAATACGTTATCTGATCCCACTCCAGCCCCAGGGGCAGTTGTAAAATAGGTGACATTCCTAAGAACTCAAAGTGTTAACCAGAATATGAAAACAGCCCCCAACAATCTGCCTGTTCTGTGTCTGGAGCCCCATGGAGCTAGGAGGGAGCTTCCTGCCTTTCTTGTGAGATGTGAATGTGAGCTGTCTGGGTTTGAAGACTCCATCTGTCATTGGCAAGGAGCTTGGCAGGGAAATGACCCCCTGGTGGAGGTCGTCTCTGACCCCCTCCTCCCCAGGCAGAATTAAACCCTCTGCCTCTGTGCTTCCTCAGCAGCTCTGGCCATCCTCTTAGGATAGTTGTGACCCTGTGGTAGCGTGGCCATTCACGTCCACCATTAAGGAGCCTGAGCTGTGAGCCCAGCACTGCACTACGTTCTTCAGAAGGAGTAGCTGGTTTCTTGTCCAAAATGTGCTAATCACATGTTCATAGCAATATGTATTAGACATGGTGCCAAGCACATTTCATAAATTACTTCATTTTCTCTCGTTTCAATAGCCAGAAATAATTGCATTATTCTCTCCATTCTCGAGCCCTAGAAAGATAAAACAATGTGCTCCAGGTCACCCAGCCAAGAATTGGTGGGACAGGGATTTAAACCTGTTTGCTCGTGACCTCGCTCTGCTATAACTTCATCTTTGCCCTTGTGACTGCAGGTCTTGGCTCCCAGGAGGAGCTTGAGGGGAGTAGGTGAAGGAGAGGGCAAGAAAGCAAGAGGAACTTCGGCAGGAGGGCAAGACCAAAAACTTGCTGATGACACTAGGGGCATCTTTGGGGAATTCCCAAAGGGAACTTGGACCAGGCTCTGAGGTTAGGTTGGACAGGAGGCCCCAAGAAGCAGCAAAAGACAAGTTTCTTTAAGGTTTTGGCTTATTAGTGTGTTTGTTTTGTTTGCCAGCCAAGCGAACTGACAGCTTTGCCAGGGGGAGCCTCCTCACCCGTCATTGCAGAGGACTAGCTGAGATGGTCCTGTATTTCCTTCTGAGGGCTGGGGTCAGAGATGGACGTGTATTTTTGTTTATGTGCACTCCCCCCCGTCTTGGGACTTGGGAACGTGCCCACACAGCTTCTTCTTAAGCAACTGTGAAAAGGAATTGACAGGGAGTCCTCATCCCCTTTGGTTTGGTAGAGTGTGCAGACATGTGGGGAGCAGGTGTGCACGTCATTCTGCGAGCCTGTGGGGTTGCAGAACTCCCTCTGTGGCACCTCCACTTTTGCCACCCCCAGGACTAGCTCAGAACCTTGGGATGGCAGGGGGAGAGGGCTCGCAGCTTGCAGAGCACACTTGGTGAGAGTGAGTGTGGGAGTGCGTGTGAGTGACTGGGTGTGGGATTGTGATTGTGTGAGTGTGTGTGTGTAGGTGGTGAAGCCACAGTTGCCCACGGGGGCGGCATGGCTGTGCTGTATGCTTCAGGCAATTACCAGTTCTCTCTCTGATTCTGTTCAAGGTGACTGTCAAAAATCCACAGAAGACTCTCCTAATGAAATGGAAAAGTGTGCAAATTTATCCTCTTGCATACAGATGCCTTTTCTTTTTATCTCCTAATAATTGCTCCCTTTGGTTCAGCTTCCTGATATTAAAGGGTCTTTTTTTGTTTGACAATTAGTAAAAACAGTCCACCTTGTGTGCTTCCCAGAGTCCGAACTTGGGAGGCTGGCCGGCAGGGGCTGGGGGCCTGGAGTGAGGTCTTGTCCTTTTGCTGTCTTTCATTTTTTGTCTAATTTCTTTATTTTTTATCTTACACAGTTGGTTTGAATGCAGGTGAAATGAGATGTTATTGAGAGTGGATCTATCTGAGGGAAACACAGCATCTTTTAACAAGTAAAGATGAAAACGATGGCTCTAGAAGCACATGTTCTGCTTGCTGTTGTCACTGTGAGTGACAGTGAACGTGATGGGACTGGTATCTAATGCTGGGGAACAATTAGTAGATGTGCCGGGCCCTGTTTTAGGCTTCGGTTGTCAACCTTAATCGCTGAGTTTATGTTGTCCGTTTGTGTGTTTTTTGTTTTCTTCCTTTCCTTTCCTTTCCTTTCCTTTCCTTTCCTTTCCTTTCCTTTCCTTTTCCTTTTCCTTTTCCTTTTCCTTTCCTTTCTCTTTCTCTTTCTCTTTCTCTTTCTCTTTCTCTTTCTCTCTTTCTCTCTTTCTCTCTTTCTTTTCTTCTTTCTTTCTTTCTTTCTTCTTTTTTTTTTAAAGCTGCATTTGAATTTTCTCCTGTCTTGGATTTCACAGAAGTGATTCTAGGTCAGTCAGTTCATTCATGTCCTGGCACCTGTCATCAAACCCTAAAGATCTCGCCACCGCTGAGAAATGATTAGCTTCCATTTGGAGGTCAGCTTCAGGAACTCACTGCTCATTTTTCTCTGACAGCTGTGCTAGGAAACAGGGAGGTAGTTTGAAATCACAATGGAGTTTCTAAAAGAGGGGGTGTGTCAGTCCCCAGGAGTCACATGTAGGCGTGTCAGTCCCCAGGAGTCACATGTATTTTATACAACCTCACTGAAGGAAATGCAAAAGGCTTGGCCCTACTTGAAAGAAGGTCAGGCACGTGGAGTTGCCGCAGAACTTGTTTTTAGGTTTTATTGTCTGTTGTGTTGGAAGACAAAAACTTTGACTTAGGGCTGAGGTTGGCCAAATGTGGCCCCCAGTCTGTTTTTGTAAATAAAGTTTTATTGGAACACAGCCACCATGCCTATTCATTTACCTGTGATCTGCTTTTGCTTCCCAGGTTACTGAGGCAGAGTTGAAGAGATGTGACGTGCAAGGCCTAGAATATTTCTTATGTGGTTCTGAAGAGAAAATGCCTGCCCTCCCCTCTGTCTGGGAGAATGCAGCTGGAGCCAGCTAGATTGTGCTCTCAGTCCAGGGCTCCTGAGGGCTGCGCATTTACCTTTGTTTCACCTCTTCTGGGCAACTTTTCTGTTCTCCTCAGAGTGAGCAGGTGACAGAACTGGACACTCTTTTTGCAGGGATTTCTGCTTGGCAGCAGTTCTGACAAGAGGCTTTTTGGGGCAGAAGTTCCCTTACTTTATCACCTCCTGTTTGATTGCCTTCTTTCCAATTCACTTTCTGAAATTATCTTTTTAAAAAATTTTTATTTAATTTTAATTTTTATAAAAATTATTTATTAGAGAGAGAGCATGTGCAAGTGCACACGAGCAAGGGAGCGACAGAGGGGAGGCAGAAGCAGGCTCCCCGCTGAGCAGAGAGCCCCACTCGGCGCTTGATCCCAGCACCCTGAGATGACCTGAGCCAAAGCAGACGCTGAACCAACTGAGCCACCCAGATGCCCCTTATTATTATTTTTTTAAGTAGGCTCCACACCCAACATGGGGCTTGAACTCATGACCCTGAGCTCAAGAGTTATGTGCTCTATGGACTGAACCAGCCAGGTGCCCCTGAAATTATCTTAATTTTCCACTTGTTGATGCTTTATTTCCCTCACTAAATGAAACCTCCTTGAGAATGGATTCCTCGTCTATCTTGGAACCTGTGAGTGCTTGGCATAAAATAAGGTGTCAGGTAAAAATCTGTTGAGTGAATTGTATGTTTCAGAGTGGGCACAATTCTAGGCATGGGCCTTCCTGGCATAGATTTTCCTTGATATTGACATCTGTAGCCATGGTAATTGTCTCAAGATTAAGTAATTAGAGAAAAGCCCAAGAATGTCGTCAACCTTCTGGACAATGGATATTTGTCACTGGGTTGAATTGGAACCAGTAATGATGCTACTCATATAGGCCATTGGTCTTTTAAATGAAATTCTCTTCCCTTAGTTTGAAAAATACTCCAAGAATCAGCAGTGAACCGAGCCTAAGGAACCCCTCGTAAATGGTTTCTGTAATTAATCCCCTGAGATTTGTCGGCAATGGCATCGTGTCCATTACTTACGCGCAGAAATAAAGATAAATGTGCCTGGATAATAGCCTTGGGAAGGTATAAATCTCGCTTGTTTATGGGGGAAGGCAGCCCACGAGGACTTGTCACTGTGATCCAGGTTCCTTTCGATTTATGAGAACATGCATATTGGTAGGAGCTGAGATTTAGAATCAGAGTGTTACAAGAAAGGATGGGTGTGTCCAGCTATCCTTGTGGCTTCAGGCTGAATCTCTGTGGCACCACCATCCTTAAGAACTTCTCAGAGCCACAGAGATTATGTTTTGCTTATGAATGAGCCATGGATGCAGGTTAATTTGGTAGGAGCTGCTGATACCCATGGAAGACATTGTGTTAAGCAGGACGGAGTTATGACAGAGATCAGAGTGGGTGTTGGTGTCCAGGGATGCATTTTGTTTCGTCATTTTTCATACATTTACATGTTACTGAATTCCTGTTATGTGCAAGCCTCAGGCTAGAAGCTGCAGTTCTTTCAAAGTGAGTCTTGGTCCTGTAGTCAGGGCACATGCAGGGGTACAAGAGCCCCTGGCTCCAGGGGTCCCAAACAGACCAAGTTCACCCACTCCATGCTGACAAAACCTGAAGGCAGAGAGATGAGTGGTGCTGAAACAAGAAACAACTTTATTTCAGGGAGGCCATCACCAGGGCAATGGTGGACTAGTGTCTCAAAGACTGTCTCCAAAATGCTGAGAATACTTTCAGGTTTGTATAAGGAAAATGTGGGACAAAGGTTGGGTATGTGAAGGTCAAATCGGTCACTGTCTTGGAGTCCATTATGGATGGGGTCTTGCTGGCTTAGAGCAGTCCTTGTTGCATGGGGGAGTAGTTTTGGTTCCGATCTGGGGATGCTCTGCTCACAGGGTCCTCCGTCTCAGCTAAGAGTCAAGCTGGAGAGAAGAACCCAACTAAAGCATTTGAGGTCAAAATGGAAGCACCTGGAAGTCTTCTTTTAGTGTTGAGAGTGCATCCTTATTTGATTGCATCCAGTGATTCCCAAACAGCTATTACTGCCCAATCGCCTTGTTACCATGTGCCATCTGTACTATGAGTTCTTAATATTTACCTTTATTTTTTTAAAGATTTATTTATTTATTCATGATAGACATAGAGAGCGGCAGAGACAGGCAGAGGGAGAAGCAGGCTCCATCGCGGGAGCCTGATGCGGGACTCGATCCCGGGACTCCAGAATCGTGCCCTGGGCCAAAGGCAGGCACTAAATCACTGAGCCACCCAAGGATCCCAATATTTACCTTTAAATAGACCTACTTGTTTTGAAACGTAAGTGCAACGTTCAGCTGTGTCCTCAGTTGTAAATCTTAATGGTTTTTTCATTTAATCTGTTATGTCATTATATTTCTTTCTAAGTTATGTTACAATAAATATAAGTGTTAAAAATTTCCCTAGCTTACCCCCTAAAATAATGTTTTGTCCCACTCAGTCCCCTTTCCTACCATGGTAGTTTACATATGTCACTTTGAGAAACAGAATGTTCGCTTTGACTGAACTTCTTACTATTTTGGCAACTCTGTGAAACTTGCAACTTCTACCCATTGTTTCCTGGAATGGCAAATTTTGTGTGTCACCTTGACTGAGGCTGTGGGATGCCCTGAGAGCTGGTAAAGCATTATCTTCAGGATGTGTCTGTGAGGGTGTATCTGGAAGAGATTAACATTTGAACTGGTGGTGAACTGAGTAAAGATTGCCCTCATCAGCGTGGGCTGGCATCATTTAATACATTGAGGGCCTGAATAGGACAAAAGGTGGAGGAGGGGTGAATTCATCCCCTCTCTGCCTGAGCTGGAACATCCATCTTTTCCTGCTCTAGGAGATCGATAGCTCTCAAGCGTTTGGACTCAGACTGGGACTTACAGTCCCCTTTGTTGGAGCAGAACCACACCATCCATTTCCCTGGGCCTCTGCTGGGAATCGCTGAGGGCGATTGCGGAGCTTTTTGGTCTCCATCATCACATGAGCTAATCTCTAATGATAAATCCCTTTCTGTATATCTATACCTCTCCTTCTGGTTCTGTTTCCCTGGAGAACACTAATACCTATCCCCAGTGAGAGGTTTCTGGCACAGGTGTTTCAGGGCAAAGGTAGGTCTTCAGTTTTATAACAGTATCCATTGCCTGTTTTCTGTTTCTTTTCCTGTGAAATGATGGGCATATTCAAGACCTTCTCAGATCACTGTTGAGTGACTTACAGAACATTCAGAAGGATTCTCCCCAGAGTGACAGGTCAGTTTTTGTGGATCTGAAATGCACTACTACCTTCATCGTCTTGCTTCTTTCCTAGTGCCTAGAATGGGACCATGTGCCGGGTGGTCTTTGTTGCTCTAATATCATTGTCTGATTTAAAGGTCTGGTGGAGCAGATTTTAATACTCAGCTGAAAGATAGAAATGCTGTTTATTGGTGATATTTGGTGTAGAGGTGAGCTCTTATAAATCATGACTATGTTTTCTAGACCCCTGATTATTTTCAGGATATCTTATTTGAATTTTTTAGTATGCAATGCTCCGTGACAGTTGGAAAATCAAATCATCATTAGTAATGTAGTTAACCAATGGATTCTGGATTGAAAAAATGACATTACATGAAAATACAGTGGTTTTTAAGTTTTGATGAGGTTGGTAGGGTCCAAAGCTAAGGGCCAAGAAAGAATTCTTGATGCAGTTGTGTGGGGTGACTGATTATATACTTGGGAGTAAGGAAAAAGAGAGGTTTTCAAAAGAACTTTCATTTGTTAAGGAGGACCTACAAGATACTGGAGGCCTTGCCATTGTTACACTAAGGTGGCTTTTCCCTCTAGAAAGGCATTAATGTGAAGACAGTTAGGAGCTTCCTGGAGGAAAATGACAATCTGCGTGACTCAAGTATTTGTCAATGGACTGCAGGTTATAAGGACATTTAAATTTATCTACATTTCCTTCTGGAAGTTAGATGATTGATAATAATACTTTTTTCTTGTAAACCACTAAGACATTTTGTAAATCGAGGGAGACTTGTATCTTGCAGGACTGTGATCTCTATTAGTTAACCATTTGTTTTTTCTTCTCTTAGCTTTAGGGCAGCCAGGAATGCCTGAGGAATGTCACACAGGTCCCACTTGGCAGGGGGTGGGGGTAGGTGGAGAGGTGGGGGTGTTTGTTTGTAGGGTGTCAGCTTATGCTTTGTCCTCAGCTCATCAGTTTCAGAATACCCAGAATGTATAGAGGCTGAGTGGAGGTTTTGTCAAACCAGAGGTAGGCCAGGGAGGAGGGTTGTATGTGCTCCTAGACACTGGAATTTGTTTCTGGAATCATAGCCCTAATTTCTCCCAAGCAAAAGATGCAAAATGATGTTCCTTGGGCTGAATCTGGCCAACGATATATTTTGTTTTGCTTAAGGAGCACCTGGGAAAGATAGAGGCCGACATGAAACATTGAGATGTTGCTCCTAAGCATCTGGATTTTTGGTCTCTCTTGAAGCAGAGGTAGCTGGGAATGGCCCCGCATTCCCACTTGGACACAGATTCTTGGAATGGAGCTGACGAGTGCATGCCCCCTTTAGACAAGACGTGGGCTCACTTTGCCGCAGGTGTCATCACCTCTTCTTGTCTATGTGCACCTCTTCTTGTCTACTATCCATTACCATTTATAATCCCCCTGGAACTATAGATTTTCTTATGGTGGACAGTATTTCTCAGATGCTGTATACAATGGGAGATAATTCCAGAGGGTAGTGTGTTTCCAGAACAGGAGAAGAGAACATCCTTCCTTGTAGAAGTGAAGTGAATTCCTGTGTACTTAATATGCAAGCAAAGTGCACTGGCCTACCTCTGTTCACTTACTGTTGCTGTCTGATCCCTGCAGACATTTGACTTTCTAACCCCTGCATCCAGCTAAGAGGTCAGGGAGGAGCCCTCAGAGGCAGACAGTCTATTGGGAAGCCCCTTGCAGTGCCTGGTGCCCCTCCATGCAGTAAACTGGTTTCCCTGGGCCCCTTGGGGACTGAGTGGATTGGAGTCTGTTTCATCCTTAATGAGGGAATTGAATAGCTCACAGCAGGGGAAGCTTTTACCCAGCAGTTTTCCACTTAGAACTGTTCTTCCCTTTTCTCCTCTGCTAAACAACAGAGCTTGCTCTTGTGTATTATCTCATGGTATTGGGGGGTAGCAGCTTTACATCTGTGGGGACACCGATCTCCCCAGCTTCAGGTCAGATTTTTCTCATGTCATGTCTCCATGCCCTGTCTCCATGCCCTCCATGCCCTCACCTCACACAGAAGGCAGCATACAGTGGAATGAGGATTTGATGTGCCCAGGTCCTTCCTGCCCTACGAGGTAGGGAGGTGAGTGAAGCAGCAGGGTGTTGCATGAGCTGTCTAAACTTTTTGGGCCTCAGTTTCCTCATTTGTACAGTAAGCATAATAATAGCGACACTTATCCTCCTATGATCAGTGAGGAGTTCTTACATGTAAAGTACTTAGTGCCTGACACTTAGCACTCCATTTGTTCACAGTCATATATCCCTGGCACCCAGTACTTTGTTCCTGTTGTAACTTCAGCACCTAGAACAGTTCTCAGCCTTTAGTTCCCGGTCAGTGAGTCGTCACTGCGGGAAGGAAGGAATAAATGCTTTCAAGACAGTTTTTGAAGCCACTGTGCATCTGAGACGTGAGTACAAAGACAGCCTGCAAACCAAGAGTCAGATGTTTGGTTTGACCAAAAGGGAAGTTGGTGTCCCTTCCAGATATGGGAGGTGGCCTGGGACGTGTAATCTGGATGTGAATTTATGGGTGTGTTAATGGTTCATGGGGGCACGGTGCAACATGTTTCAGGGAATTGTCTGCCTGAAGACCCCTGTTTGGGGACCTTGTTCCGTGTATTGGTGTCCTATAGCTGCTCTAACTAATTATCACTCATGTAATGGCTAAACAGAACACAAATTCATTGTCTTAGAGTCTGGTAGTCAGTAGTCTGAAATGGGTCTTATGAGCTAAAATCAAAGTGTCAGCTGGGCTGCCTTCCCCCTGCAGGCTCTGCGGAAGAATCTGTTTCCTTGCCTTTTCCAGCCTCCAGAGGTGCCTGCATTTTCCTGGGCTTGCGGCTCATTCATCCATCTTCAGCACATCTCTCTGACCTCTGCTTCCATCTTCACTTCTCTCTGACTCTCACCCTCCTGCCTCTCTTTTAGAAGGACCCTTGTGATTCCATAGGGTGCACCTAGATAATCCATGGTAATCTCTCCATCTCAAAATCTTTAACCATGTCTGCAAAATCCCTTTTGTCATGTAAAGTGGCATTCACAGGTCTTGGGGATTGGGATGTGGGAATTTTGGGGGTAAATTATTCTGTCTACCATGCTTAGATGGGGCTCTGGGGAGTCAGAGAGGGTATGATCCTCTGGTGGAGCTGTTGTAGCCAGGAGAGGCCCACACAAAGTAAGGCGGGCCATTCTGGCAGGTGGGGGTACCAGGCCCAGGATCCAGGTGTGCCTTCACAAGTGCCTGATGCGGACTCCAGTGGTGGCTGCTGGAGTGGGAGCTGAGAAGCAACAGCTTTCCCCAGGCTGAGGAATGTCTACACTCTGCACAAACTGTGCTCAAGTGAGTGGTTCAGGAGCATTGCAGGGGCGAGCTGACTCGGGCAGGAGGAAGGTTGTCAGTGATTCCCAGCCTGGGTCTGCTGGGGTCTGTGGGGAACAGGAGAGTGAAGCAGTGACAGCCAGGACACACTTGCTTGGTGCCAAGCATGCCTTCCCTTCTAATAAAAACTGCACACCTTATTCTCAAAACATGATGCTAAGTGGCCTAATTTATCTTCCAGTCTGGTTTTTTTCCCCCTTTGATTATAAAGGCCATCTGCATTCATTGTAGAAATTTAGAAACTGCAGCAAAGTAGAAGGACGAAAATATTAAATCCTCCAAACTCCAGTTCCTAGAGATAACCACTTTTACTGTCCTGGTTCTGTCTGGTCCTTTCTCCTGGTGTGAATGTATGCACCCACATGCATGCACATACAAACTGACATCTATCCCTGTGAAATGCATTAATTTTTTTTAAGATTTATTTATTTATTTATTTATGATAGACATAGAGAGAGAGAGAGAGAGAGAGAGAGAGAGAGAGAGAGAGAGAGAGGCAGAGACACAGGAGGAGGGAGAAGCAGGCTCCATGCCGGGAGTCCGACGTGGGACTCCATCCCGGGACTCCAGGGTCGCACCCTGGGCCAAAGGCAGGTGCTAAACCGCTGAGCCACCCAGGGATCCCCGAAATGCATTAATTTTTAAATATTTTTGTTGAACTATCATATGGATTCAGAAAAGTGCGTGAAGTGCAAGCATATGGCTCCATTACTTTTACAACCTGACGCATGGACGCGTCCAGTTCCCTAGAAGCTTCTGCAATCTGCTCCTAACCACTGCAGTGGCCTCTCCCTAAATCGTGGGACCACACTCCTGATTTCTAACGGCATACATTACTTTTGCCTGCTTTGAACTTCATGCACATGAAATCATGCACTAGGGCCTCTTGCTCCACTTGATGTGTGTGATGCCCACCCATAGTATGACATAGCTGTGGCCCATTCATTCTCCTCTCTAGAGCAGAGGTTCTCAAACGATGACCTTGGGAGCTAAAAATGGTTTTTATTTTTTTAAAGAGTTGTTAAAAAAACTCTGAAAAACAAGTATATAACAAAGACTATATAGCCAGCAAAGCCTAGGATATAAATTATCTGGGTTTGCTGACTCCTGGTGTGGATTATTTGCCTTAAATGAATATATCACTATTTACCCATTGTGTTGATGGGCATTCATTTCCTTTAAAAATCTATTATAACAGCATAATTATGATTTAAACAATTTTAAGGTAACGATATACACATGACAAAAATTCAAATGATATGCAAGAACATAAAATAAGCAAAAGACCATTGCTGAGGCCAGGTCCATTCACAGAGGTCAACACTGATAACAGCATCTTCTTTGGAGATTTTTCTGTTTTGGCATCATTGGGATTGAAGGTTGTTGGGTGGGGTGGGGGTTTGGATATGGGTTGGGTTGGGCCTTCTCCACTCCACAGTTGTAAAAAATAAAAAGTCACCCACATTTTCTTCTGGTACTTCTATGATTTCTTAGTAAAATATTTGATGTTTGGAATGTATTGTAGTGTTAGGGTCAATTAGGTAGGGCTCCATATCTAAATCCCAGAAGCTCGTCAGTTGTGTCAACATGAATTATGAAATAACTCAGCTTTTTCTGTTTTGAAGTGAAGTCATTTAATTTGTAATTGAATATGGATGTGGAACTTTGGAATGGGCTACGAGTGAGGCCTCCACTGACCAGGACATCAGTGAATGGGCCTGGAGATAGATGCAGGCCCTATAATTTCGGGGGCCTGCAGAGCCAGGTGGGCACCATAAATGGTAAAACAGGGCTGGGTATTTGTGTGTTCAGTGCTTCAGAATATCCTTTTTCACAAAGAAACATGCTTTCCTCTCCATCTTTGGAAACAGGAGAAGCTGCCAAATCATGGAGACTCCAAAGTCCAGTGGTTCAAACAAGATAGATTTTCTTTTCTTTCTCATTTAACTATCCTAATTTAGTGGGAGGTCTAGGTAGGCAGTTGCTCTGATCTTCGAGGTCATCCTGGGATCTAGAGTTTTCCTTTCTCCCTTCCGTCATCCCCTAGGATGGAGTCTGTATTTCATGGTGGCATTTGTCTCATCCCCCACACATTCCATGTGGGAAGGGGAAATGAAATAGGAGGTGGAGTGTGGGAAAGTTCCTTCTCAGAGTTTTATTTATTTAAGTAAGCGTCACACTCCATGTCCGGTTTGACTCCCCACCTGAGATGAAGTTGCGCACTCTTTTGACTGAACCAGAGGAATCCCAGGAAGTTTCCCTTTCAAGGGATGTAACCTGGAAATTGTGTATATCGTTCTGCTTATGTCCCAGAGCCTGGACCGGAGTCCTGTGGCCACAGTTAGCTGCAAGGAGACTGGGGAAGGTAGCATCTGGCCTTGTGTGCAGCTCAGGCTTTGGAGGGGGGGGGTGCGGTGGATTCTCTTGCCATAAGAAGGAAGGGCAGAAAGGAAACTGGACTTAGCGATTTTCTGTTACATTATCTCTCTTTTTCACTCTGACTTTCTGATAAGTACATGGTTATAGAGGACTGTTTCTCTACTCTAAGGAAAGGAGCGCTACAGATTATGATGATGCGAGGTAACTGAAACTCCTGGTTGGGAATAGTGGTGGGGACTGTGGCGCCTTGGAGAGCTGGAACATGGGGTAGGACAGGCCACTGCTATTCAGGGACTGGTGCTCATTGCCCTGCAGGAATGCAAGATCAGAGTTAATAAGTTTGATTTTTTAAAGAGAAGCCAGAAATAAGATTTTTTTTAAATGAGAAATAGTTTGATTTTTCAATCTTGGTTCAATTTAAGAAATGCTGTGTTGATGAATCAATATAAGTGTGCAACGCACATTTGGCTCACAGACTTCCATTTATGATCTCTGCCCTAACTATGCCATGTCAAGATGTAATATTATCATCTGGCTGGCAGAGCTTGGGGGTACCCTGGGACCTACCAGCTTCATAGGTGAGGAAGTCCAGACTTTTACACACTGGTGATAGCTTTGTTGGTTCACTTTTTCTCAAAAAGACAATTTGATATTGTCTATCAAAATTACACATGTGGGGATCCCTGGGTGGCGCAGCAGTTTGGCGCCTGCCTTTGGCCCAGGGCGCGATCCTGGAGTCCTGGGATCGAGTCCCACGTCGGGCTCCCGGTGCATGGTGCCTGCTTCTCCCTCTGCCTATGCCTCTGCC
This sequence comes from Canis lupus familiaris, assembly GCF_011100685.1. NCBI lineage: Eukaryota > Metazoa > Chordata > Mammalia > Carnivora > Canidae > Canis > Canis lupus. The sequence goes on along the minus strand of NW_023331820.1, from coordinate 14,547 downwards.
TCTCTCTCTCTCTCTCTCTGTGTGACTATCATAAATAAATAAAAATTAAAAAAAATTACACGTGTGTACTCTCTGGCCTATCAGTTCCACTTCTGGGAACACATCATTCAGGGAGACTGTACATGTATGCACATTTACCCATATAGGAAGTTATTCATTGCAACAACAAATGGCTGGAAGCTACCTGGATGTTCATCAAGAGGGGCTGGTTAAATACATTTTGGTGTGTTCTTGCAATGGAATGATCTGCAGCCATAAAAAAGAGTGAAAACATTCTCTATTGGCTGTAACCATAGGGTATTGCTAAGTGAAAAACAAAACAAGATGCAGACCAGGGGTATGGTGTGCAGCTATTTATGTTAAAAGAGGAAAAAACGGGGCTGTGTGTGTTTGTGCATGCTTTTTGTATGTCTAAAACATTTCTGGAAGTTTAAGAAACTGATAACTCGTTGCTTCTGGAAATTTAAGTGGCTGCAAGATAGTAGTGGAAGATATTTTACTTGAGAATCTTGTACCTTTTGAATTTTGAACTATGTAAACATTTCACCTATTTAATACATAAATAGAATTAAGATCACAAAACAAGCAGGATTAATGAGGCCCAGTGAGGACGAGTGTCACACAGCAGTTTAACGGGAGCTTGGTGTCAGATCCACATCCCTGTCTGCACCTCCCTGCATGTGTTTTGTCTCCCTGGCCATCTTCCCATGCTGCTGGATTCTGCCCTTAGAGGTGTTCAGAAGAATCTCTATCTGATTAACCAGCAAGTTGGAATATATTTTACCAACTTATATAATTCATTTGGTTCTTTGCTGGAGCAGCTCTTTTCCTCTGCATCCGAAATAACAGCTCTGAAGCAAGACCCTCTTCTGCAGGATCTCGGGTTCCAAGGTACACCTCTCATGTTATCCACAGCTACTTTGCAATTCATGGAATAGACATAGGCCACTTTTTTCTCTGTTGGCTCCATCACCCGATGAGGGGGTCAGGCAGCACCGAATGTTAGAATTCTAGTAACTTGGAGGGTCTCTGTGGCGCAGGAAAAAGAGTGTATTCTTGGCTGCTGAAGGGGTGTGTGTTGGGGACACAGATGCAGGGTCTTTGTGAAGTGAGGCAGCCTTTCTGGTTCCTGGCAGAGGTGCTGCTTAAATGATATTTTTCTTGAAGATGAGAGAGATATTGGGAGCTGCAGTGGGACCGGAGCCTGGTAATTAGCTCTTTACCTGTGTCCTGAGGATTCTCAACCCAGTTGCTTGTCAGGGGAGCTCGGGAAAGGATATGCTGTGTTCTGACCCGAGATGAATTAGAATGTACTTCTTATTTAAACAAAACAAGAAATCCAGGTGTCTGGGGATCGTACTGTCACTTATATTGTATGTCTTAGCTATTGTACAGGTTTGGTCACAGCTAACTGAGGCCTTAAGTAATAACGGTTTAAGCAAGATAGAAGTGTACTTCTCTCTCATAAAAAATAAGCATCCAGAATTGGTACAGCAGCTCCACTCTGCAAAACCAAGTTCAAGCTCCTTTCTGTTCATGACCGTTCCAAAGGGGTGGATCTGTCTTCGTGGTCCAGGGTAGAGCTTCTGTCATCCTTCCCATATCCCAGGCAGCAGGACAGGGAAAGGCCAAGGGCAAGAAGTATATGTCCTTGAACCTTAAAATTACTTCTTAAGAGTTGCTGGCAAAATCTCCCTGAAGTCCTATTCCAGAATTTAACTTATGTTAACATGGCTTCCCCTTGAAAACAGAGCCCGATTGAAGGACTTAGGAGCAGGTAATTTATTTTAGGAATGGATTCAGAGGAAGTGGAATGAGGTGCCTGGGAAGAGGAAGTACCAATTTAGGGCTGGATATTGAGCTGGTTACTACTGTGGGCAGCTGGGGTTCAGCCCTGCAGAGATGGCTTCTGGGAGCAGTGTGGGGGATACTGAAGGGTGGTTTGCCTGCGAGGCAGTAGGGGGGCGTATTCACCCTGTTGGCCAAGGGTTACACCCAGCTCACTAATTTCCTTGCACATACAGTTTTGCAGATGTGAAGACTGGCTGGGAAGAATCCCTTCTGAGACTCTGAGCAGCCAGCAAGGGATCTGTGGTGCCGACATCTGTCACACTACCTGTATGCTCACCTGTGGCTGCAACAATAGCCAGAACAAGAAGGATGAGTTGAAAGGATGTAGGATGGGGCTTTAGTTATATGGCCTCCCTTAGCTGCAGAGCAACCTGGGAAATGTAGTTTTTGTTTATAGTGGTCATGAGCACTCCCCATTCCCACCCTCTATTCCTGGCCAAAACAGAGGGGCTGATCATCTTTGGGAGGATGTTGGAGAATATGTGGTGGAACCTGGCACATCGTACTCTTTATTTGTCCTCAAGTTAGGGATTTGTCAACCTCAGTGGTCAGGAAGTCAGTAGAGAGTATATAAAAAGCCCTCTCTGTGGCCAGTGTAGCCATCCAGGTACTGTAGTACATATTCATAGGATAGCTTCTCAGACCCCACTTGAGACCTGTTCACTCTCACTTTGGATGTGATTCTTTTTTTTTTTTTTTTTTTTAAAGATTTTATTTATTTATTCATGAGAGACACACAGAGAGAAAGAGGCAGAGACACAGGCAGAGGGAGAAGCAGGCTCCATGCAGGGAGCCTGACGTGGGACTCAATCTTGGGTTTCCAGGATCATGCCCTGGGCTGAAGGCAGCGCTAAAACCGCTGAGCCACCTGGGCTGCCCCTTGGACACGATTTTAACACACATAGTGGTCTGTCTTCCTGATGCCAGCACGTAGGATTAGATGGACTTGGGCAAGTTTCTGAGGGTCTGTCCACAGGTTGGACCCTAGCATTTTCTTCCAACTCTCCTTCATCCTTTGTAGATGTTCAGCATGATTTCTATAAATGTAGGTGTTCCTTCCTCCTTTAAAGCTTCATAATGCCATTGAGAGCTGGTCCTTGCCTCCTTCTCCATTCTCTTGCCTGTCTCTCTTGGAGCCATACTCCCTGCAGAATTTCTTCCAGTGCCTTCTGCATATCATGTTTCTTCTTGTCTAGAGTCTTCTTCCCCATCTTGTCCCCTGACCACTCCTGGTCATCCTTCAATTTTTGATGAAAATTAGATGGGCTAGGGCCCTCACACCACAGGCCGTTATGGCACATACCCAGGCATTAATTCTTGGCCAGTTGTCTTTCCACTCAACTGGACTGTGTCCTCTGTGAAGGCAGGGATGAAGCTGAATCTGCCCCGTTCATTACTTGTATTTCTAGGATCCAGCACATAGTAGGTGCCAATAAGTTTCTGTGGAATGGATAGAAGCACACCTATATTCTCAGGTCCCAGATAGCTTCTTGCCAGCGTGTGCCCTTGATTCCTGGGTTTGAAAGGGGTGTTAGAGTTCATGCCAAGCCTCTCCTACGGTTGGGGTGCCGTTCTGAGCTCATGCTTTATTGCTGGGGGGCTGAAAGACCAGTATTGTGGCACTCTGTTAGAACTGCTCTTAGGGGCTCCTGAGTGGCTCAGTCAGTTGAGTGTCTCCTGATTTCAGCTCAGGTCATAAGTCTTACGGTCATAGCCCCACGATGGACTCGGTGCTCAGTGGGGAGTCTGCTGGAGATTTCTCTCTCTCTCTCTCTCTCTCTGGGTTGTTCTCCCTCTGCTCCTCCCCCATTCAAGTAAATAAATAAAAATCTTAAAGAAAACCAAAAACCAAACTGCTTTTAGTTGCCGCTGGTACCCGAGGCTCAACACAGATTTACAGAAGAGGGAGCTCAGTGAAAGAATCAATCATCCTATAGGCGAGCCATGCTCAAACTGGAACATCGCCTCCTACTCATCTTGGGTGTATTGGAGGAAGGCACTTGCCATTTTCAAAGCTGGTTCTCTTTTCAGTTCTTGCTGCTACCTCTTTTGCTTTCAATTAAAAATATCCACAAACTTAAGCTATTTTTCCCCAAATACAAAACAAACTCAGTGAATATTAAACTATTAGTCTTTCTGAAAATTCTTAGAAAACATTATTCCTCCCAACCTTGGTTTTAAAACTAATATTGAAAATTTAGAGAATACAGAAATATATGAAGAGTAAAAATAAAAGTCATCCAGGAAAAGTCACCATGAATTTACTTTCTCCCAATCTTTGTTTTTGCTTTGTTTTGTTTTTGTTTTAATTTAATTTTACTTAAATTCAATTAATTAACATATGGCATATTATTAGTTTCAGAGGTAGAGAGGTCAGTGATCCATCAGTTGTGTACAACACCTTGTCCTCCTCACATCGCATGCCCTCCTTCATGCCCATCACTCAGTTATCCCATCCCCCACCCCTACTTTCTCCCAATCTTTGTACAGTGTAGATCAACATGCATGTGCGCGCGCGCACACACACACACACCTTGAGATGATTATCCTAAATGTAAAGGTTTATACCTCATTTTTTTTCACTTCTCATGAGATTAAAACAAAATGATTTTATTTATATATTCATGAGAGACAGAGAGAGAGAAGCAGGCTTCTTGTGGGAAGCCTGATGCAGGACTCTATCCTAGGACCCCAGGATCACTACCCAAGCCAAAGGCAGATGCTCAACCACTGAGCCACCCAGGCGCCCCTTTTCATGAGATTTTGAGTATGGTCCTATGTCTTTTAATATTCTTCAAGGATGATTTTTAATATTGCAGAGTATTTCTGTGCAGGCGCATACCCTTTAAAATTTAACCTGTATTTTTGAACAGTTAGGTTGGTGTGGCTCTTCACTGCCATGGGTTTATTGTAATGAATTTTCTTGTATTTCTGATGATTTCTTATACATTCTTAGGAATACAGTTCGTAGTTCAAGGGTATAATTATTTTTCAGTCTTTCAATTCAAGTTGACAAATTAATTTTTAGAAAGATTATTTGTTGATGTCCACCAACAATGTGTTTTTTCTTCCTTTAAAACTGCACTTTCAGCAAAGTAATTATTACAATTAAAAAAAAAAGTCAACTTTACAGTCTCCAAATTACCTTCTAAACTTCCAGGATCAGATGGGTTTTTATGTAGCTCTGATTAGTTGTGAATAAAGCAGCTTTCCCTCCTTATTAAAGTGCTTATATGTCACTGATTTCCAAAGCAGAATGTGTAGTAGCCCACAGCAAAAACACAGAACCATGACACAATAGTTAAAAACAGCTGTTTTCACGAAACATTTTCAAGTGTTAGAAATACATATAGATCACCATGGGGGGAGAGTGGCGCTGGCAGGCCTCCGTGTTTGATTGGTGATGTCTGCCACAGGCATGTATCTGCGTGTTGGGAAAAGGCTTGGTGTTGAGAGGCTGCTGGCCCTGACCCACAGCCCTATGCAACCACTCACAGTTCATCAGCTCTGAGTGAAGAAAGTTAAAAGGTGGGTCAGGGTGAACTGGTAAGAGACCCCTCTGGAATGGGTACTCTGCTTCTCCCGAGCTGTGCTTCTGTTTCCTAGTGTCTCTGCTCCTACTTTGTATTGTCAGCAGTCCTGAACTGTAGACCTGCGATGCGCACAGCCAGTACGGGGATGGGAAGAAAGGACAGAAGGCGTGCTGAGGAGTCCGTGTTTCCCAGACTTGGGTCTTTGCTGTATGAACTTTGTAATTTGTTGTTGTCACGTCTGGGGTGTTCCTGTGCCATTTTTTATATAATATGTAATTTTAAAATGGGCTCAGTGATTTTACTTAAGTATGTGTATTTGAAAAGCAGTGTCTATCACTCTCATGAGCTGAAAGACAGTGTAAATAGATGAAAACCTTCAAAATAAAGACAATGAAAACAAAACAATGGTCTTAAATTCCAGCTAGATACTTGCTTGCCAAAAGCTTTCAGACAGAGCTGGGCTGTTAACAAGGGTGATGATAAGCCGAGTATTAGAGGCTCGTTAGCACGAAACTGAAGCTTTTTCTCTGTAGAAGGATTGCAAAATTAGGAAGACAATAACTTTCTAATTGTGGGATTCCCTATTCTTGAAAACATTTGGTAAATGGCTCTCTACACTGGTAGAGGGGCCCTGGTAAGGCTGGCGAGGGCAGATTTGGGAGGACAGTTGATGCCAAGTCAAAGGACAGTGGTGCATTGGTGGGGATTCTTCTTGGATACTTTTGGAGGACTGTGTGGGGGCATGGGAGTAGTTTGTTTCAGTAGCACAATTATTGATGAATCAGGCTTCCTTGCTTCCCAATTGGATATTCCCATCAGGAAAACAGTCCCCCTTTGGTCCAGTGGCTGGTGAGAGGAAGGCCTGACCAATGGACCTATACCTGTCTGTAAATCGGCACCAAATAGCATCCATTCCTTCAGAGGTGTCCCATGTTGCTTGAGGTCTCGTGAGTTCTGGGCATGAAAAAAAATAAAGTCGAGCTGGCACCACATCCAAGTGGCATGTGGTGCGGGTGTGTGCAGTTGGATTATTTTTATTTATGATAGCTGATTCACAATCGTCTCCATGGCGATGGGGGAGCTGAAGGCTGAGGGAAGAAGTCATTTGTTGCATTATTAAATGACCCAATGAAAAAAAAAGCCCTCAAACACATTAAGGATTAATTTAACGTCGTGGCCTTGCCTGGCGGGTCATTACCCATCCCGGCTACAGATGTTGGCATTTCTATTTCCAGAGTGTTCTGAACACTGTGTGGCTCATCTGTTTGCATTTGAATGTCACTCTCAGCTCAAATGCAGCCAGATGCTGAGGGTCAGAAGGGTCACCGGGACCTCATCAGGAGATGCTCTTTGCTGTAGAACATTTGGGAAGATGTCATTCTTGATGCCAATTTGTGTGTGTTTCTTAATGCACTTCAATACATACAAAATTATGATGGGTATAAATTATTTGTAAGAAATAGAACCATGCAGTGGGCACACACGTACCTACTACAATAGGGTAAACTGATGATATGCAAAGGATGACAATTATGCCTTGATATCCCTAGACAGTCCCAGCTTTTTCTTATCTTAGCAGAATCCTTAATTATATCCACTTTGACTCTCATAAGCTTGTTCATGTTGGGATGATAGATTGTGTATCTACTCTCCTTGTAAGCCCCCTGTGTGTTTCTCCCCAATCTTGTTCCCTCTCTGCACTGACAAAGAGCCTCTCTTCCAAATTTTAGTTCCTCCTTCTTTTGCTATTCTATATTTGCATCCCTAAATGATATATTACTTTGGTTCATCTCTCTGAGATTGTACTCTGGGTGTTCTTTTGTGTCACTTCTCTTTCACGCTAAACCTTACATGTCGGAAAGTCACCCATGTTCCTGTATGTGTCAGTGACCCATCCATGTCTACAGCAGTATACTATTCCGTGGCAGTAACGTATCACAATTTGTTCATTTTACTGCTGGCAGACATTTGGTATGTCTTTTGTTTTTCACTCCAATGAACCAGGCTGCTATGAACATTTTCTGTGTATGTATCCTGATGTGCATGTATGTGCTTTCTCTTGGCTCTGTGTCTAGAATTGAGTCATGGGTTCATCTTCAGCTTGGTTAGGTGATGCCAAACTGTTTTCCAAAGTGATTTTACCAGTTTGTGCCCTTACCATCAATGTGGAGGTGTTCTGGTTGCTCTTTGTCCTTGGCAATGCAACACTTGGCGCCAGACTTTTGCAATTTTTACCAGTCTGATGGGTGCAGAATGGTATCTCATTGTACATTTACATCTCCAGTGTTGTCTGGGACTGTTGCTAGCTTGCCCAACTCTAGGGTTCAGATGAGGATGTTTGCCTTCCTGTAAATAGACCAGAATTCTCCAGTGTTACCTTTATAGTAACAAAGTTGTTATTTCGATCTAACCTGCTGTACTTTGTCTATGTTAGTTGGTTTAAAACATGGGTGGAAAAAAAAAAAAACATGGGTGGGAAAGGGGATGCACTTAGGGGCATTGAGAAGGAAGACCTCCTGTGTTTCTTTTCCCTTGTACTCTATTTCCAGAGCACTTCTGACACTTGTTGTGTAGGGCTTTCTCCCACTGACTGACTCTGGACACTCACTGGGTATCCTGTACTGGAACTCCATTCTGACCCTATCTGCCTGGAGACAGCATCAGATCCCACAGGTTAGGGGCTCAGTCCCACAAGACTGTCCCCATTTCCAGTGCCAGTCACAAGTCCACATTGTCCCCTGTGCTTCTGACTGACTGGCTATAGATTGGAGGTTCCCATGACCCCCTCCTTGGGTTCTACCATTAGCTAGAATGGCTCATGGAACTCCAGCAATCAGTTTACTGTTTAGTTTATCAGTTATAAAATGATAAAAGCTCAAGAGCAGCTGGATGGGAGAAATGCAGAGGGCAAAGCCTGTGGGAAGAGGTGTGGAGTTTCCAGGTCCTCTCTGGGCATGCCACCCTCCTGGCACCTCCACATATTCATTGGTCTGGAAGCTCTCAAATCCTGTCCTTTTGTGTTTTTATGCAGGCTTCATTATGGAAGGCACAGATTAAATCATGAATTCAACCTCCAGTCTCTCTCTCCTCTCTGGTGGTCAAGTTGGAAGATCCAATCCTCTAATCACTTGCTTGCCCAAGTGCTTGGTTCCCCTGGCAACCAACCCTCATCCAGTGGTTGATCTAGGGATTTCCAAAACTCACCTCATTAACATAAACTCAGGTGTGGCTGAAAGGGAATCTGGCCTTTATGCTTTTAGCTCTCGGGAAATCCCAAGAGCTTTAGGAGCTCTGTGCTGGAAATAGGGATGAAGACCAAATACATATTTCTTACTGTAGATCATGCCGAAGGTGTGCTGAAGACCTACACACAACTAACAACGCTGTCTTATCCCTTATATTTTCCTGTGCCTCTGTGTCACCTGTCCCAGAGCTGGCTGACCTGGATCTTCAGCTAGGGTCCTCTTCAGTCCTTTCATGGAACTCCAGCTACCTCGACTCAGAAAGCTGACACTCTACTCTGCATTTGTAGGATTTGTTTGTGGGTCCATCCTTTTTCTATCCTTTTAATCACACTGTTAGCCCTTTGTGGGGTCTTCTTGCTTCCTTAATCTGAGATCTTCCTAAGCTTTCCTCATCTTGATACTTCCCTTAGAAACTCACGCAGTGTTTTGTCCAGGCTCATTCTTCCAGGAAACGTTTGACAGAGCCCATCATGTGCTAGGCCTAATGATGGTGGCTACGTAGTCAAAGATAAACTGAGTTCCTTGCCCTTGTCAGGGGTGTGGTTTCCCAAAGAAATGGAAGAAATAAACCAGAGTAATGTGATGTGACTGTGGAGAGGAGAAATATCCAGATTATTAAGGAGACTTTCTTTGCCTTGAGAAGTTTCCTAGATGAAATGGGGTTTGAAGGATGAGTAGGAGTTGAATAGATGGCCAGATAAGTTTAGGAATCTGCACTGGTAAGTCAAGCATGTCCTGCCTCCCTAGCTTTGGGGATTATTGTAGTTGTTATTTTGCACCCTTGAAAACCTTTGTCTGGAAAATTCTTTTAAAGATAAATATTAATGAAAATAGAAGCTGTCCTTTCACTATCCATGGGGTCTTGACTATGGCCATTAATGCAATGGAAATGAGGTAGGAAATTGGTGCCAGTGGTGACTTTTATTCATTTATTCCTTTATTCATTCATCCTTTTATTTGAATGCAGAGTTTGCATCTGTTGAATGTTTGAATAAAAGATAAAGGAAAAGAGAATAAACCTCATTCTTAGATGTGTGACTGCTCTGGCTTTTGTTCTGACCTCACTGGGGTCAGCCGACTCCAACTGGTGGCAGCAGCTGTCACCACTGAGGTGTGTTCTCCCTGCATCGCACTGTGGGTCTGATCTCAGTGGCCAGCATCACACAGAGTCATTTTGGGCATTTGGCTAATTAGAATAAAACCATCAGGTGAAATGAACTACTTGTCCCAGACTTTGTCCTAATGATCATTAGATGGCATCTCTGATGAGCTGGCCCTGGGCTGTGCTTGATTCTGGGCATCTCAAGGCTCTTTGGGGGTGTTAGTCAAGGCTGAATGGCTGGACAGGAGTTGGAAATGAGATGTCTTTTCTCAGTGGGGAAACCTTAAGAGAGTGTTTGTATGGGTGTGAGTCCCTTCTGCCTTTGGGGACTGCCTGTCTGTTAAGCAGTGCTTGCTTTGTCCTTGGTCCTGACCTGACCCTTGGTGCAGCTGTCAGTCAAATCAACAGAAGTGCTGGCATCTCCCCTGACAGCTGGCACGGTAACGACTGTCAGAGAGCTGAGAGCTGGGGAAGTCGGCTTGCCTTCCAAAAGACTCTTGTGGTGTTTAAATCTGGAAAGAGGATTGACTGGAAGATTGGACTGGTGAAAATCAGGCAGGGGTGCAGGTCCAATGTGGGCACAACTTTGGGTTCTAATAAAGCCATCTTTCGCTGTGCTGGCTTACCCCATTAGATTTTAATGCAGAGCTGGAGGGCCCCGAGCTGGATTTGTGGGCACTGTGGGTTGAATTTAAAGATCTGTCCAAACCCTAACCCCAGGTACCTGCTAATGTGACCTTCTTTGGAAATGGGATTTTTGCAGATGTAGTTGAGTTACCATGCACTCATTAGGGTGGCCCTAATCATATGACTGGGCTCCTTGTAAAAAGATGAGAATGGTGCAGGGAGGAAGCTGTGTGAAGCAGGAGACAGAGATTGATTGGGATGACTTGGCTACAAGTCAAGGAGAACCAAGAATTGACAACACCAGGAATAAGAGAAAGGCACAGGACAGATTCTCCCCTGGAGCCTTCAGAGAGAAAAGCCCCACTGACATCTTGCTTTTGGACTTCCAGAGCCGTGAAGAAATAAATATTGGTTGTTTTAAGCCACCCAGTTGGTGGTAAATTTTTATGGCTGCCCTAGGAAACTAATACATTGTTTTAAAAAAATGAGACTAATTTGAAAACCGAGTTCATGTAAAAAGTGAGATTTCTGGCATCTCTGGAAAAATCATCTCTGTGCACATGGGACTGACTTCCTGAGATGGGACCATAGGGATGGCTTCTGTTCATCCTGGTCACCGCCCCTTGCATTTGGCTGCCAAGGAGCCAGCTTCTCCTGTTGGGTTTCCCTTTGATCTCCTGAGGCATCTGACTCTGGTCCATACTTTTGCAACAGGCCTGTATGAAGGATTGACAGTGGCCCGTCGCTGGCCTTCCAGCTTCTAGAGCAGGGGTTGGCAAACTATAGCCCATGGGTCAAATCCAGCCCGCTGCCTGTTGTGATAAATTTTTACTGGAAAGCCGCCATGCCTGCTTGCTCATAGATGGCCTAGCGTTGCTTTCACATGACTACAGTGCAGTTGAATGGCATCAGCATAGACCACGTGGCCTTTGAGGTAGAAGATTTCTTCTTTAGCTCTTTACAGAAAGAGGCTCCTGATCCCTTTTCTAGAGAATCAAGAAAAATAGATTTTTATGACATTTTCCCCTCTTTTCATTTTATTTTATTTTATTATTATTATTTTTTAAATATTTTATTTATTTATTCATGAGAGACACACAGACAGAAGGGTGGTGGTGGGGCAGAGACACAGGCAGAGGGAGAAGCAGGCTCCATGCAGGAAGCCTGACATGGGACTCGATCCCAGGTCTCCAGGATCAGGCCCTGGACCGAAGGTGGCACCAAACCACTGAGACACCGGGGCTGCCCCTTTATTTTATTTATTTAAAGATTTTATTTATTTATTCATGACAGACACAGAGAGAGAGAATGAGAGGCAGAGACAGAAGGAGAAGCAGGGTCCATGCAGGGAGCCTGATGTGGGACTTGATCCCTGGTCTCCAGGATCACGCCCGGGTTGAAGGCAGCGCTAAACTGCTGAGCCACTGAGGCTGCTCCTTCCCCTCTTTTTAAGTAAGGGCAACTAATTCCTATTGCTTTTTGTTTGTTACTATTTAAAATTGTATTAAAAGGTATTTAAAATTTGCGTATAGTTGACATACAAAGTTACATTAGTTTACATAGTGATTCAACTTCTTTATGCTTTGCTCCATATTGGTTTTTAGTTTCAAAAAACACATCTGCCAGTCAAGGACATCTTTCCATGTCAGTAAATGTGAATCTCTGTCATTTTTAAAATGTACCATGACTTATTGACTGATTCTTTATTAATGGGTATTTAGGCAGTTATGTTTTAAATTTTATGAATCAGTCAGGCCTGGCTAAGGAGTCCCACACTTGGGCATTGAGCTTCAGTTTTGAGGGTGTGGAGAGAGGGAGAGATTGGGGTCAATTAGCCCATACTGTAGAGAGCCAGTCAACTCTGTGATGACTCTTGCTGAAGCTCACACTATGATCCTCCCTGTGCACAGAGGTCCACACCGGAGAAGATGGAGCTAACAGCAGAAAGGACTGGTTTGGTTGTAGGGAGGAAGCTTTTGTTGTTAAGGTGGTAAATCCTAGAGTAGCTGAGGAAGTTTAGAGTGCCCCTCCCCGACGGCCTTCTAAGGAGCTACAGCTCTGCTGAGGTTATATATAGCCCAAGGATGCAAGGTGTGGTTGGCCACTTCTGCTCTGGCACAAACTGCTGTCACCAGCCCCGTGCTGGGCAGAGGGCTACAGCCTGTCTTGCCTACCAGGAGGGAGAGCCATGCTGGGTAGAGATACAGGTTGTTGGTGGGAATATTTAGGCACACAGTCATACCTCTGCTGTCCTTCGATTAGAGGGTAGGGGCTAGCTCAGCTGATTCTGTGTCCTTTTGACCTCTGGGGTCCTCGTCTTGGTTGGCTGGCCCCATCTGTCTGTACAAGGCCAGTTAGGTCCATTCCAGGCTCTGCGGTTGTTTACAGGGTATGGCTATGTGCAGAAAACGGTCAACATTGCAGACCCCGAGACTGTTATCTTTAGAAAGGCCTGCTTGTAAGTTCACCTGTTGACTGGCATCAGGGAACTTGGCTGGCTCAGGGAACTTGGCACTTGAGCTGTTCCCTAAGTGATGAATGTGGCTCATGACTCCGTCCAAACAATGGGAGTTATGGTGGGCACTTGCTTTCCTTCTAAGCATCTGGAATTTGGGCACATGCTAGGCAGAGTGCCTACAGGACCAGTTCCCAACAAAAGCCTTGGGTCTCAAGTCTTGAGTGGGCTACCCTGGACAAAGCGTCTTATGGATAATGCTGCATTTTTTGTGACTAGAGATGAGTGAGTTGTGTGTGTGATGCTCATGGGAGGGAATTTACACTTGATCTTAGCCAGAAGTCAGAGAAGTGATTCATGGCAAGGAGTTTAAGAGAAGTGTCTATAGACCTGCCCATCTTTTTCCCCTCCCCGATCCTGTGTATAATATACTGTGGCCATTAGTACAATGATACGCTGTGTCCCATGAGTCCTTCTAGTGAATCACCAAATGTGTATGAGTGGTCTTAGGAAACCCCCAAACAGGATGACTCATTGTGAACTCAATTTTAGAATGAAAAAAAAATTTAGAGAGTGCATGCCTTGATGATAATGATAATGATTAAAAGTATCAGTGATTATATTACTAACCAATACTTACATAATGCTCACAGTGTGCCAGCTCCAGTTCTAGCCACTTGACAGATGAATTGAATCAGGCTCAGATTGTAGATATTCCTTTTCTCTCCAGTTTACAGATAAAAGGTCTGAGGCACAGAGAGGTGATGCAGCCTGCCCTTTATCACCTAGCTCTTGAGTGGCAGAGCTCAGAATGAAGCCCTCAGATTGTGACTGGCAGGTACTTGGGACCCTCCCAATACACAGGGCTCTCCTGGGGCCAGTGCCTTGTTGGAAACAAGCTTTAGTCTAAGGAAGCCAAATATTGTCTCTACTTTTTTGACTCAAGGGTGGGGTGCATAGTAATGATAACAAGTCATCTCAAAATTGGCGTAAAATGACAACATTTATTTCTTGCTGGGTTTCTTTGTTCATCCCAGGCTGGCTAGGGACTCCGCTCTAGGACATCCTCACTCAGGGATCCAGGCTGCTGGAGCAGCCACCATCCTCACGCACTGCTGGTGTCCTGACAGAAGGAGGGTCTCGCCTCTGCACCTGGCCACTCCTGGCCAGCAGGGACCCCTCGTACCCCATTGGCCAGAGAGGCCCATGACTGCCCGTACAGATGGGAGCCAGGAAGTGAATCCTACCACAGACCTAGAGGCAGAAAGTAGAACCATTTAGTGACAACAGTACGTGTAATAGTATTGTGAGGATTGGAGAAGAAGACTTTTCCAGCTGACACCAGCTTTGTGGGGAAGATTACTCATTGAAGGAAGATCCAGAGTTAAGAGCAGAGGGGTGGGAGGGAGCCCATTATTGTCAAAGGCAGAAGTGAGAAGACAGGGGGCCATATAGTTAAGTCCTTTGAGCACAAATGAAAGTGATTTCCATGACAACAATTCAATTAGAGAGCGACATGAAGTTCTCCTCCATAAGGAACACTGAGGAATTATCGCCACAATGAACCTGAGGGTGGAAAGGGGAGAGAAAGTTCCCCAGCAGGACACCCCCAGCAGTTCCTGGATGCAGGGCATGCCCCTTCATTGGTAAGCCAACCCCTTCACTGAGGAGGTCAGCTTACATAGAGGGAAAGGGGTTGGGGCATTTGCCAAAATAAGCAAATGAAAGAGTGGA